>NW_024095997.1:37907-105149 GCF_016699485.2 Gallus gallus | reverse complement strand
AAAAATTCATCTTCTGGGTCCCATCCTGCTCAGAATGACACAAAATGACCCAAAATGACCCAAATTTGGGCAGATTTGGGCAAAAACATTACTTTCCCCAAAGGACCCCCAAAGAAACCCTCCCCCCCAAAACCCCCCATTTCTCCCATTCCCACCCCATCCATTGACCCCCAAATGCCCCAAATGGGCCCGAAATGACCCCAAAAATGCCCCCCAATCCCCCCCAAATCCCCGTTTTGGGGTGAAAAGCGGCGATTTTGGGACCTGGCAGGCAGGAGTGGGGATCACATAAATGGCCCCCCAAATGAACCCAAAATGACCCCAAATCACCCCAAAATGACCCCAAAAATTCATCTTCTGGGTCCCATCCCTGCTCAGAATGACACAAAATGACCCAAAATGACCCAAATTTGGGCAGATTTGGGCAAAAACATTACTTTCCCCAAAGGACCCCCAAAGAAACCCTCCCCCCCAAAACCCCCCATTTCTCCCATTCCCACCCCATCCATTGACCCCCAAATGCCCCAAATGGGCCCGAAATGACCCCAAAATGCCCCCCAATCCCCCCCAAATCCCCGTTTTGGGGTGAAAAGCGGCGATTTTGGGACCTGGCAGGCAGGAGTGGGGATCACATAAATGGCCCCCCCAAATGAACCCAAAATGACCCCAAATCACCCCAAAATGACCCCAAAAATTCATCTTCTGGGTCCCATCCCTGCTCAGAATGACACAAAAATGACCCAAAATGACCCAAATTTGGGCAGATTTGGGCAAAAAACATTACTTTCCCCAAAGGACCCCCAAAGAAACCCTCCCCCCCAAAACCCCCCATTTCTCCCATTCCCACCCCATCCATTGACCCCCAAATGCCCAAATGGGCCCGAAATGACCCCAAAATGCCCCCCAATCCCCCCAAATCCCCGTTTTGGGGTGAAAAGCGGCGATTTTGGGACCTGGCAGGCCAGCTTGGCGCGCAGGCGGGGGTGAGCAGATGGAGGAGCTGCGCGCTGAGACTGCCGCTGCCGTCCATGGAGCCCACCAGCACCGGGAAGGCCTTTTTGGGGCGAAAAAGGGCGATTTTGGGGCTTCTGGGGGGGGGAGGGGGAAGGGACCCCCATTTCGCCCCCATTTCCCCCCCAATTATACCCCAAATCCCCCTTTTTCCTCCCATTTTCACTCTCGTTTCCCCCCAAAGCCCCTTTTTGCCCCAAATCCCCCCTTTTTCCCCCAAAATCCCACCCCAAATCCCCCCCTTTTCCCCCCCAAATCCCCCTTTCCCCCCCCAATTTTGGCCCCAAATCCTCATTTTTCCCCCCAAATCCACCCCCAACCCCCGCATTTTCCCCCTCCCCCCATTTTTGCCCCAAACCACCCCTTTTCACCCCAAAACGGACCTCATTGGGGCCCCCCAACCCCCAAATCCCCCCATTTCCCCCCTTCTCCCCCCATAATCCCACCCCAAATCCCCCAAAAATCCCCCATTTCCCCCAAAATCCCCCATTTCCCCCCCATTTTTGCCCCAAATCCTCATTTTTCCCCCAACCCCCCCCCATTTTCCCCCTTCACCCCCCCATTTTTTCCCTAAACGGCCCCTTTTCACCCCAAAACGGACCCCATTGGGGCCTCCCAACCCCAAATCGCCCCCATTTCCACCCATTAATACCCCAAATCCCCCTTTTTCCCCCAAATCCCCCCCATTTTTGCCCCAAATCCTCCTTTTTCCCCCCAAATCCCCCCCCAACACCCCCATTTTTCCCCCCTGCCCCCCATTTTTGCCCAAAACGGCCCCATTTCCCCCCAAAACGGACCTCATTGGGGCCCCCCAACCCCCAAATCCCCCATTTCCCCCCCCCATTTTTGCCCAAAACCCTCATTTTTCCCCCCAAATCCCCCCCATTTCCCCCCTTCTCCCCCCAAAATCCCACCCCAAATCCCCCATTTCCCCCCAAAATCCCCCATTTCCCCCCCATTTTTGCCCCAAGTCCTCATTTTTCCCCCCAAATCCACCCCCAAATCCCCCCCATTTTCCCCCCTCCCCCCCATTTTTGCCCCAAACCGCCCCTTTTCCCCCCAAAACGGACCTCATTGGGGCCCCCCAACCCCAAATCCCCCCCATTTCCCCCCTTCTCCCCCCCATTTCCCCCCAAAATCCCACCCCAAATCCCCCTTTCCCCCCCAAATCCCCCCATTTCCACCCATTAATACCCCAAATCCCCCCTTCTCCCCCCAACCCCCCCCATTTCCCCCCAAAATCCCCCATTTCCCCCCCATTTTTGCCCCAAATCCTCCTTTTTCCCCCCAAATCCCCCCCAACCCCCCCATTTTTCCCCCCTCCCCCCCATTTTTGCCCAAAACCGCCCCTTTTCCCCCCAAAAAGGACCTCATTGGGGCCCATTTCCCCCCAAATCCCCCGCATTTCCCCCCTTCTCCCCCCATAATCCCACCCCAAATCCCCCCAAATCCCCCATTTCCCCCCAAATTCCCCCATTTCCCCCCTTCTCCCCACATTTCCCCCAAAATCCCCCATTTTGCCCCCATTTTTGCCCCAAATCCTCATTTTTCCCCCAAATCCCCCCCATTTTCCCCCTCCCCCCCATTTTTGCCCAAAACCGCCCCTTTTCCCCCCCAAAACGGACCTCATTGGGGCCCATTTCCCCCCCAAATCCCCGCATTTCCCCCCTTCTCCCCCCATAATCCCACCCCAAATCCCTCCAAATCCCCATTTCCCCCAAATTCCCCCATTTCCCCCCCATTTTTGCCCCAAATCCTCATTTTTCCCCCCAAATCCCCCCTTTTTCCCCCCTCCCCCCCATTTTTGCCCCAAACTGCCCCATTTCCCCCAAAACGGGACCTCATTGGGGCCCATTTCCCCCCCAAATCCCCCCCATTTCCCCCCTTCTCCCCCCAAAATCCCACCCCAAATCCCCCAAAATCCCCCTTTTCCCCCCAAAATCCCCCATTTCCCCCCCATTTTTGCCCCAAATCCTCATTTTTCCCCCCAACCCCCCCCATTTTCCCCCTTCACCCCCCCATTTTTTCCCTAAACGGCCCCTTTTCACCCCAAAACGGACCTCATTGGGGCCCCCCAACCCCAAATCCCCCCCATTTCCCCCCTTCTCCCCCCATAATCCCACCCCAAATCCCCCCAAAATCCCCCTTTCCCCCCCCATTTTTGCCCAAAACCCTCATTTTTCCCTCCAAATCCCCCCATTTCCCCCTTCTCCCCCACATTTCCCCCCAAAATCCCCCCATTTCGCCCCCATTTTTGCCCCAAATCCTCATTTTTCCCCCCAAATCCCTCCCTTTTTCCCCCCTCCCCCCCATTTTTGCCCCAAACCGCCCCATTTCCCCCCAAAACGGACCTCATTGGGGCCCACCAACCCCAAATCCCCCCCATTTCCCCCCTTCTCCTCCCAAAATCCCACCCCAAATCCCCCCAAAATCGCCTTTTTCCCCCATTTCCCCCCTCATTTCCTCCCTTCTCCCCCCAAATCCCCCCCATCTCCCCCAACCCCCCCCATTTTCCCCCCTCCCCCCCATTTCCCCCCCAAAATCCCCCCATTTCCCCCCCATTTTTGCCCCAAATCCTCATTTTTTCCCCCCAAATCCCCCCCATTTTCCCCCCTCCCCCCCATTTTTGCCCAAAACCGCCCCTTTTCCCCCCCAAAACTGACCTCATTGGGGCCCCCCAACCCCAAATCCCCCCCATTTCCCCCCTTCTCCCCCCCATTTCCCCCCAAAATCCCACCCCAAATCCCCCTTTCCCCCCCCAAATCCCCCCATTTCCACCCATTAATACCCCAAATCCCCCCTTCTCCCCCCAACCCCCCCCATTTCCCCCAAAATCCCCCATTTCCCCCCCATTTTTGCCCCAAATCCTCCTTTTTCCCCCCAAATCCCCCCCAACCCCCCCATTTTTTCCCCCCTCCCCCCCATTTTTGCCCAAAACGGCCCCATTTCCCCCCAAAACGGACCTCATTGGGGCCCATTTCCCCCCCAAATCCCCCCCATTTCCCCCCTTCTCCCCCCAAAATCCCACCCCAAATCCCCCCCAAATCCCACTTTTCCCCCCAGAATCCCCCATTTCCCCCCCCATTTTTGCCCCAAATCCTCATTTTTCCCCCCAAATCCCCCCATTTCCCCCCTTCTCCCCCCCCATTTCCCCCCAAAATCCCCCATTTCCCCCCCATTTTTGCCCCAAGTCCTCATTTTTCCCCCCAAATCCACCCCCAAATCCCCCCCTTTTTCCCCCCTCCCCCCCATTTTTGCCCCAAACCGCCCCTTTTCCCCCCAAAACGGACCTCATTGGGGCCCCCCAACCCCAAATCCCCCCCATTTCCCCCCTTCTCCCCCCCATTTCCCCCCAAAATCCCACCCCAAATCCCCCTTTCCCCCCCCAAATCCCCCCCATTTCCACCCATTAATACCCCAAATCCCCCCTTCTCCCCCCAACCCCCCCCATTTCCACCCAAAATCCCCCATTTCCCCCCCATTTTTGCCCAAAACCCTCATTTTTCCCCCCAAATCCCCCCCAAATCCCCCCCAACCCCCCCCCATTTTCCCCCCTCCCCCCCATTTTTGCCCCAAACAGCCCCTTTTCCCCCCAAAACGGACCTCATTGGGGCCCATTTCCCCCCCAAATCCCCCCCATTTCCCCCCTTCTCCCCCCAAAATCCCACCCCAAATCCCCCAAAAATCCCACTTTTCCCCCCAGAATCCCCCAAATCCCCCCCATTTTTGCCCAAAACCCTCATTTTTCCCCCCAACCCCCCCCCATTTCCCCCCTCCCCCCCATTTTTGCCCAAAACGGCCCCTTTTCCCCCCAAAACGGACCTCATTGGGGCCCCCCAACCCCAAATCCCCCCCATTTTCCCCCCTTCTCCCCCCAAAATCCCACCCCAAATCCCACCCCAAATCCCCCTTTTCCCCCCCAAAACCCCCAATTACTCCCCATTTTTGCCCAAAACCCTCCTTTTTCCCCCCAAATCCCACCCAACCCCCCCCATTTTCCCCCCTCCCCCCCATTTTTGCCCAAAACGGCCCCATTTCCCCCCAAAACGGACCTCATTGGGGCCGATCTGCTGCCCCCCCACATATGTGGCCCCGAAGTGATACGCGGAGTCCCCGACGGTGCTCAGCGCCACTGTGTGGTTCACCTGCGGACCCAAAATCGCCTTTTTTTACCCCAAAATCCACCCCAGAAATGGACGTTTTTCACCACACCCAAAATGGACATTTTCAGACCCCAAAATTGTCGTTTTTTACCCCCAAAATGGACGTTTTCAGACCCAAAATGGCCATTTTTTACCCCAAAATCCACCCCAAAAATGGACATTCAGACCCAAAAACGGCCTTTTTTACCCCAAAATCCACCCCAGAAATGGACGTTTTTCACCACCCCCAAAAATGGACATTTTCAGACCCAAAACGGCCCTTTTTTCCCCCAAAATCACAACCAAAAATGGACATTTTCAGACCTAAAATGGCCCCTTTTTACCCCAACCCCCCCCCCCCCAAAAATGGACATTTTCAGACCCAAAAACGGCCTTTTTTACCCCAAAATCCACCCCAGAAATGGACGTTTTTCACCACCCCCAAAAATGGACATTTTCAGACCCAAAATGGCCCTTTTTTACCCCAAAATCACAACCAAAAATGGACATTTTCAGACCTAAAATGGCCTTTTTTTACCCCCAAATCCACCCCCAAAAATGGACATTTTCAGACCCCAAATTGCCCTTTTTTACCCCAAAATCCACCCCAAAATTGGATGTTTTTCACCACACCAAAAATGGACATTTTCAGACCCAAAACGGCCCTTTTTTACCCCAAAATCCACCCCAAAAACGGACATTTTCAGACCCAAAAATGCCCTTTTTTACCCCAAAATCCACCCCAGAAATGGACATTTTTCACCACACCAACAATGGACATTTTCAGACCCAAAACGGCCCTTTTTTACCCCAAAATCACAACCAAAAATGGACATTTTCAGACCTAAAATGGCCCTTTTTTACCCCAAAATCCACCCCCAAAATTGGATGTTTTTCACCACACCAAAAATGGACATTTCCAGACCCAAAACGGCCCTTTTTTACCCCAAAATCACAACCAAAAATGGACATTTTCAGACCCAAAAATGCCCTTTTTTACCCCAAAATCCACCCCAGAAATGGACATTTTTCACCACCCCCAAAAATGGACATTTTCAGACCCCAAAATGGCCCTTTTTTGCCCCAAGAAATGCTCTGCCCCATAACTGCCCCATAAGCGCTTCCCTGCCCCATAACTGCCCCATAACCACCCCATAAGTGCCCCATAAGTGCTTCCCAGCCCCATAAGTGCCCCATAAGTGCTTCCCTGCCCCATAACTGCCCCATAACCACCCCATAAGTGCCCCATAAGTGCGGCCCTGCCCCATAACCACCCCCCCCAAACCCCACAAGTGCCCCCCCAGCCCCACAGCTGCCCCATAATTGCCCCCCTAACCCCACGGCTGCCCCATAAGTGCCCTCCCCCAGCTGCCCCCCCAAGTGCCTTCCCTGCCCCATAACTGCCCCCCCAGCCCCACAAGTGCCTTCCCTGACCCATAACAGCTCCCCCCAGCCCCACAAGTGCCTTCCCTGCCCCATAAGTGCCCCCTCCCTGCCCCATAAGTTCCCCCCCCCAGCCCCACAAGTGCCTTCCCTGCCCCATAACCGCACCTCCCACCCCCAGCCCCACATGTGCCTTCCCTGCCCCATAACCGCCCCCCCAGCCCCATAAGTGCCTTCCCTGCCCCATAACTGCCCTCCCTCCCGCCCCACAAGTGCCTTCCCTGCCCCATAACCACCCCCCCCCCCCCCCAGCCCCACAAGTGCCCCCTCCGCCCCACGGCTGCCCCCCAAGCGGTACCTGGAAGTGGTTGCTGAGCCCTTTGTTCACCGTCAGCTTCACGCCCTCCATCTGCACCGGGAACAGCTCTGCACAGACATGTGGGGCGCCCCATAGATGTGTGGGGCGCCCCATAGACGGCCATCGCCCCATAGATGAGCACTGCCCCATAGATGTGTGGGGCGCCCCATAGACGGCCATCGCCCCATAGATGGGCACTACCCCATAGATGTGTGGGGTGCCCCATAGATCACCATCATCACCCCATAGATGTGTGGGGTGCCCCATAGACGGCCATCGCCCCATAGATGAGCACTGCCCCATAGATGTGTGGGGCGCCCCATAGACAGCCATCGCCCCATAGATGAGCACTGCCCCATAGATGTGTGGGGCGCCCCACAGACGGCCATCGCCCCATAGACAGCCCTCACCCCATAGATGGGCACTGCCCCATAGATGTGTGGGGCGCCCCATAGACGGCCATCACCCCATAGATGGGCACTGCCCCATAGATGTGTGGGGCGCCCCATAGACGGCCATCGCCCCATAGATGAGCACTGCCCCATACATGTGTGGGGTGCCCCATAGATGGCCATCACCCCATAGACGACCATCATCCTATAGATAAACACTGCCCCATAAATGTGTGGGGCGCCCCATAGATGTGTGGGGTGCTGCCCCATAGCTGAGCACCCCACATCTCTGGGTCCCATCTCACACATCTATGAGCCCCACCCCACATCTATGGGTCCTACTCCCACTTATGGGTCCCACCCCCACCCCATCCCCTGCCCCACACATCTACGGGTCCCACTCCCCACTTATGGGTCCCACCCCCACCCCATCCCCTGCCCCACACATCTATGGGTCCCACTCCCCACTTATGGGTCCCACCCCCCACCCCCCATACCCACTTATGGGTCGCCCCCCCCCCACTTATGGGTCCCACTCCCCACCCCACCCTCTGCCCCACACATCTATGGGTCCCACCCCCCACCCCCCCCCAGCCCCACTTATGGGTCCCACTCCCCACTTGTGGGTCCCACCCCCCACCCTCCCAGATCCATTTATGGGTCTCATCCCCCACTTATGGGTCCCACCCCGCCCAGCCCCACTTATGGGTCCCATCCCCTGCCCCACACATCTAAGGGTCCCAGTCTCCACTTATGGGTCCCACCTCCCACCCCCCCGGACCCACTTATGGGTCTCACCCCACACTTATGGGTCCCACCCCCCACCCCCCCAGACCCACTTATGGATCCCACTCCCCCAGACCCACTTATGATTCCCGCCCCCCACTTATGGGTCCCATCCCCCACGCCATCCCCTGCCCCACACATCTGTGGGTCCCACCCCCCACCCCCCCCAGACCCACTTATGGGACCCGCCCCCCACTTATGGGTCCCACCCTCCACCCCCCCAGACCCACTTATGGGTCCCACTCACCCAGACCCACTTATCGGTCCCACCCTCCACCCCCCCAGACCCACTTATGGGACCCGCCCCCCACTTATGGGTCCCACCCCCCACCCCCCCAGATCCACTTATGGGTCCCACTCACCCAGCCCCACTTATGAGTCCCATTCCCCACCCCACCCCCTGCCCCACACATCTATGTATCCCACCCCCACTTATGGGTCCCACCCCCCACCCCCCCAGCCCCACTTATGGGTCCCGCCCCCCACTTATGGGTCAGCCCCCCCTCACCTTTGCAGCGCCGATGGCACTCCTCGAAGGTCCCCGGATTGGGCAACGCCGCCGTCGCCCCCCCCTCCCCGTTGGGGGGTCCTCCTGTGGGGCTCAGCCCCCCAAGCGCCCCCCCGCCCCCCCCCCCCCCACCCCCCGCTATGGGGAGCCCGGGGGGGGGCGGCAGCGGGGGGGGCAGCAGCCCCACGGCCGGAGGGGGCGGTGGGGGGGGGGAACCGGCAGCCAACACCGACCCCATGGAGCTGTGGGGCACAGACCCACATGTGAGAGCTCAGCCCCATAAGTGAGAGCCCAGCCCCACAAGTGCCCCCCCCAGCCCCATAAGTGAGAGCCCAGCCCCACAAGTGCCCCCCCCAGCCCCATAAGTGAGAGCCCAGCCCCACAAGTGCCCCCCCAGACCCATAAGTGAGAGCCCCAGTCCCATAACAGCCCCACAAGTGAGAGCCCAGCCCCATAAATGCCCCACAAGTGAGAGCCCAGCCCTACAAGTGCCCCCCCAGACCCATAAGTGAGAGCCCAGCCCCACAAGTGAGAGCCCCAGACCCATAAGTGAGAGCCCCAGATCCATAAGTGCCCCCCCAGCCCCATAAGTGCCCCCCCAGCCCCACAAGTGAGAGCCCAGCCCCATAAATGCCCCATAAGTGAGAGCCCCAGACCCACAAGTGAGAACCCAGCCCCATAAATGCCCCATAAGTGAGAGCCCAGTCCCATAAGTGCCCCCCCAGCCCCACAAGTGAGAGCCCAGCCCAACAAGTGAGAGCCCAGCTCCACAAGTGAGAGCCCAGCCCCATAAACGCCCCACAAGTGAGAGCCCAGCCCCATAAGTGCCCCCCCAGCCCCACAAGTGAGAGCCCAGCCCCACAAGTGCCCAGCAAGCCCCATAAGTGAGAGCCCAGCCCCGTAAGTGCCCCCCCAGCCCCACAAGTGAGAGCCCAGCCCCATAACTACCCCCCCAGACCCATAAGTAAGATCCCAGCCCCACAAGTGAGAGCCCAGCCCCATAAGTGCCCCCCCAGACCCATAAGTGAGAGCCCAGACCCACAAGTGAGAGCCCAGACCCACAAGTGCCCCCCCAGACCCATAAGTGAGAGCCCAGCCCCACAAGTGAGAGCCCAGCCCCACAAGTGCCCCCCCAGACCCATAAGTAAGAGCCCCAGTCCCATAACAGCCCCACAAGTGAGAGCCCAGACCCACAAGTGCCCCCCAGACCCATAAGTGAGAGCCCAGCCCCATAAATGCCCCATAAGTGAGAGTACAGCCCTACAAGTGCCCCCCCAGACCCATAAGTGAGAGCCCAGACCCACAAGTGAGAGCCCAGCCCCATAACTACCCCCCCAGACCCATAAGTGAGATCCCAGCCCCACAAGTGAGATCCCAGCCCCACAAGTGAGAGCCCAGCCCCACAAGTGAGAGCCCAGCCCCATAAATGCCCCATAAGTGAGCGCTCAGCCCCATAAGTGAGAGCCCAGCCCCATAAGTGAGAGCCCAGCCCCACAAGTGAGAGCCCCAGATCCATAAGTGCCCCCCCAGCCCCATAAGTGCGAACCCAGCCCCATAAATGCCCCATAAGTGAGAGCCCCAGACCCACAAGTGAGAACCCAGCCCCATAAATGCCCCATAAGTGAGAGCCCAGCCCCATAAGTGCCCCCCCAGACCCACAAGTGAGAGCCCAGCCCCACAAGTGCCCCCCCAGACCCATAAGTGAGAGCCCAGCCCCATAAATGCCCCATAAGTGAGTGCTCAGCCCCATAAGTGAGAGTCCAGCCCCGTAAGTGAGAGCCCAGCCCTACAAGTGCCCCCCCAGACCCCTAAATGAGAGCCCAGCCCCATAAGTGAGAGCCCATCCCCATAAGTGAGAGCCCCAGACCCATAAGTACCCCATAAGTGCCCCCCCCCAGCCCCACAAGTGAGAGCCCAGGCCCATAATTGCCCCATAAGTGAGACCCCCAGCCCCATAAGTGAGAGCCCAGACCCATAAGTGCCCCCCCAGACCCACAAGTGCCCCATAAGTGCCCCATATCCACCCCATAAGAGCCCCTCAGCCCCACATGCGCCCATCAGCCCCGTAAGTGCCCCCCTCAGCCCCACATGTGCCCCATAACCGCCCCATAAGTGCCCCATAAGAGCCCCTCAGCCCCATAAGTGCCCCCCTCAGCCCCACAACTGCCCCATAACTGCCCCTCAGCCCCATAAGTGCCCCCCTCAGCCCCACGTGTGCCCCATAACTGCCCCAGATCTGCCCCATAAGTGCCCCTCAGCCCCATAAGTGCCCCAAAACCACCCTATAAGTGCCCCTCAGCCCCATAGGTGCCCCCTCAGCCCCACGTGTGCCCCATAACTGCCCCAGATCTGCCCCATAAGTGCCCCTCAGCCCCATAAGTGCCCCAAAACCACCCTATAAGTGCCCCTCAGCCCCATAGGTGCCCCCTCAGCCCCACGTGTGCCCCATAACTGCCCCATATCCGCCCCATAAGAACCCCTCAGCCCCATAAGTGCCCCCACACACCTATGTGTGCCCCATAACTGCCCCATAAGTGCCCCCCACAGCCCCACATCCACCCCAGAAGTGCCCCACAGCCCCATAAGTGCCCCCTCAGCCCCACATGTGCCCCATAACTACCCCATAAGTGATCCCTAAATGCCCCCTCCGCCCCACATTTCCGTTCTCTGCCCCATAAATGACCCCCGCAGACCCACATGGGCCCCATAACCGCCCCATAAGTGCCCCTCAATCCCGTAAGTGCCCCATAACCGCCCCATAAGTGCTCCTCAATCCCGTAAGTGCCCCATAACTGCCCCATAAGAGCCCCTCAGTCCCATAAGTGCCCCCCTCAGCCCCACATGTACCCCATATCTGCCCCATAAGAGCCCCTCACCCCACATGTGCCCCATAACCGCCCCATATCCGCCCCATAAGAACCCCTCAGCCCCATAAGTGCCCCATAAGTGCCCCTCAGCCTCATAAGTGCCCCCCTCAGCCCCACAACTGCCCCATAACCACCCCATAAGTGCTCCTCAGCCTCACGTGTGCCCCATAACTGCCCCATAGGTGCCCCTCAGCCCCATAAGTGTCCCCCTCAACCCCATAAGTGCCCCATAAGAGCCCCTCGGCCCCATAAGTGCTCCCCTCAGCCCCACATGTGCCCCATAACTGCCCCATATCCACCCCATAAGAGCCACTCAGCCCCATAAGTGCCCCCCTCAGCCCCACAACTGCCCCATAACTGCCCCATAAGAGCCCCTCAGCCCCATAAGTGCCCCATAACCACCCCATAAGTGTCCCTCAGCCTCACGTGTGCCCCATAACTGCCCCATAGGTGACCCTCAGCCCCATAAGTGTCCCCCTCAACCCCATAAGTGCCCCATAAGAGCCCCTCGGCCCCATAAGTGCCCCCCTCAGCCCCACATGTGCCCCATAACTGCCCCATATCTGCCCCATAAGAACCCCTCAGCCCCATAAGTGCCCCCACACACCTATGTGTGCCCCATAACTGCCCCATAAGTGCCCCCTGAGCCCCACATCCACCCCATAAGGGCCCCACAGCCCCATAAGTGCCCCCTCAGCCCCACATGTGCCCCATAACTACCCCATAAGTGACTCCTAAGTGCCCTCCCCGCCCCACATTTCCCTTCTCTGCCCCATAAGTGCCCCCTCAACCCCACGTGTACCCCATAACTGCTCCATATCCACCCCATAAGAGCCCCTCAGCCCCATAAGTGCCCACCTCAGCCCCATAAGTGCCCCTCAGCCCCATAAGTGCCCACCTCAGCCCCACGTGTGCCCCATATCCGCCCCGTAAGCGCCCCTCAGCCCCATAAGTGCCCCATTACTGCCCCATAAGTGCCCCTCGGCCCCATAAGTGCCCCTCAGCCCCACAAGTGCCCCCCTCAGCCCCACGTGTGCCCCACAAGTGACCCCTAAGTGCCCTCCCCGCCCCACATCCCCCCTCTCCGACCCCACAGCCCCCCCCAAAGCCCCACCGCCGCTCCCACGTGACCGCCCCATAGCGCCCCATAGCGCCCCCCGGCCGCCCCTCCCCCACTCACTCCGCTCCGTTCCGTTCCGATGAGACCCCGCGCGGCTCTGCGCAAACCCCGCCCCTTCCGGTGCCGGAGCCGCCACTTCCGGCGTGACGCAACGCTCCTTCCGCTCCGTCGCGGCGTCACTTCCCCTCTGAGGCGACGCCCCGCAAGGATTCGTCACTTCCGGCTCTCACGCTGCGTCACTTCCGCTCTGAGGCGACGCCCCGTAAGGATCCGTCACTTCCGCTCTCAGGCGACGCCCCTCAAGGATTCGTCACTTCCGGTTCTCACGCAGCGTCACTTCCGCTATGGGGCCCACCCCACTGATCCCAGCCCCACATCTGTGGGTCTCACCCCACATCTACGGGTCTGCCCCACAGCTCCCAGCCCCACATCTGTGGGTCCAACCCCACAGCTCTCAGCCCCACACATCTGTGGGTCTGCCCCACATCACCCCAGCCCCACATCTGTGCCCAACATCTGTGGGTCGCACCCCACACCACCCCACAGCTCCCAGCCCCACATCCGTGGGTCTCACCCCACATCTATGGGTCCCACCCCCCACAGCTCCCACCCCACATCTGTGGGTCCCACCCCCCACCCCCCACAGCTCCCAGCCCCACACATCTGTGGGTCTCACCCCACATCTATGGGTCCCATCCCCATCCCCCCACAGCTCCCAGCCCCACATCTGTGGGTCTGCCCCACATCACCCCAGCCCCACATCTGTGCCCAACATCTGTGGGTCCCACCCCTCATCCCCCCACTGATCCCAGCCCCACATCTGTGGGTCCCACCCCCCTCATCTCCCAGCCTCACACATCTGTGGGTCTCACCCCACATCTATGGGTCCCACCCCCCACCCCCCACAGCTCCCAGCCCCACATCTGTGGGTCTCACCCCACAGCTCCCAGCCCCACACATCTGTGAGTCCCACCCCACATCTATGGGTCCCACCCCACAGCTCCCACCCCACATCTGTGGGTCTCACCCCACATCTATGGGTCCCACCCCCCACCCCCCACAGCTCCCAGCCCCACACATCTGTGAGTCCCACCCCACATCTATGGGTCTCACCCCACAGCTCCCACCCCACATCTGTGGGTCCCACCCCCCACCCCCCACAGCTCCCAGCCCCACATCTGTGGGTCTCACCCCACATCTATGGGTCCCACCCCCCACCCCCCACAGCTCCCAGCCCCACACATCTGTGGGTCACACACACAGCCTCCATCCGAGCTCTTTATTTCCTCTCTCAGATCTATGGGGCGATCTCTGCCCCCCAAGTGTGGGGCTCAGGACCCCACTTCGCGCCCCGCCGGACCGCTGGGACGGCGCCTATGGGGCGGACGTGGGGAGTTGGGGGCCGCCCCACACCATGGGGGGGTCGGGGCAGCGCCGTGGGGCGCAGTGGGGCTGGAGCTATGGGGCAGAGTTGCCCCACTGCTATGGGGCACAGTATCGCCGCTATGGGGCAGAGCATCGCCGCTATGGGGCAGAGCTTCCCCACTGCTATGGGGCAAAGCATCGCTGCTATGGGGCAGAGCATCACTGCTATGGGGCAGAGCTGCCGCACTACTATGGGGCACAGCATCACTGCTATGGGGCAGAGCTGCCGCACTGCTATGGGGCGGAGCATCACTGCTATGGGGCACAGCATCGCCGCTATGGGGCAGAACCCCAGTGCTATGGGGCACAGCATCATTGCTATGGGGCAGAGCTGCCCCACTGCTATGGGGCGGAGCATCGCCGCTATGGGGCGGAGCATCGCTGCTATGGGGCAGAGCATCGCTGCTATGGGTCAGAGCACCACCGCTATGGGGCAGAGCATCGCCGCTATGGGGCAGAGCATCGCCGCTATGGGGCAGAGCATCATCGCTATGGGGCAGAGCTGCCCCACTGCTATGGGGCAGAGCACCACCGCTATGGGGCAGAGCATCACTGCTATGGGGCAGAGCATCGCCACTATGGGGCAGAGCTGCCCCACTGCCATGGGTCGATGTGAGGCCGACGCTGTGGGTCGCAGCTGCAGATCCGTGGGGCAGAGCAGCTCCAGGGTCCCCCTCGCTATGGGGCAGCCCCACAGTCTCCTGCTTGGCCCCCATTCCTGCCCCACAACTTAGGGGTCCCAGTGGGGATGTGCTCCCCGTCCTGCCCCCCAAGTCTGCCCCATAACTTGGGGGTCCCAATGGGGCCGTGCTGTCCCTCCTGCCCCCCAAGTCCGCCCTACTCCCCATAGCTCCCAATGGGGCGCTGCTGGTCCTCCTCCCCCCCACCCCATAACTTAGGGGTCCCAATGGGGCTGTGCTCCCCCTCCTGCCCCCCAAGTCCGCCCCACTCCCCATAGCTCCCAATGGGGCCGTGCTGCCCCTCCTGCCCCCCAAGTCCCCCCCCATCCCCATAGCTCCCAATGGGGCCTCACTCCCCCTCCTGCCCCCCACCCCACTCCCCATAGCACCCAATGGGGCCGTGCTGTCCCTCCTGCCCCCCAAGTCGGCCCCACTCCCTATGGGTCCCAATGGGGCCGTGCTGTCCCTCCTGCCCCCCAAGTCCGCCCCACTCCCCATAGCTCCCAATGGGGCTGTGCTGCCCCTCCTCCCCCCCACCCCACTCCCCATAGCTCCCAATGGGGCCGTGCTGTCCCTCCTGCCCCCCAAGTCGGCCCCACTCCCTATGGGTCCCAATGGGGCCGTGCTGTCCCTCCTGCCCCCCACCCCACAACTTAGGGGTCCCAATGGGGCCGTGCTGTCCCTCCTGCCCCCCAAGTCTGCCCCCATCCCCATGGCACCCAATGGGGCCGTGCTGTGCCTCCTGCCCCCCAAGTCCCCCCCACTCCCCATAGCACCCAATGGGGCCATGCT
Source organism: Gallus gallus (assembly GCF_016699485.2). NCBI lineage: Eukaryota > Metazoa > Chordata > Aves > Galliformes > Phasianidae > Gallus > Gallus gallus. The sequence continues at coordinate 89,685 of NW_024095997.1, read as the reverse complement.
GTCCCTCCTGCCCCCCACCCCACTCCCTATGGGTCCCAATGGGGCCGTGCTGTCCCTCCTGCCCCCCAAGTCCCCCCCCATCCCCATAGCACCCAATGGGGCCGTGCTGTCCCTCCTGCCCCCCAAGTCCCCCCCCATCCCCATAGCACCCAATGGGGCCGTGCTGTCCCTCCTGCCCCCCAAGTCGGCCCCTGGGCCCCCCCACAGCACCCTCCGGATGAGGCGGGTGCAGAGCGCGGCCGCCCCGCGGGCTTCGGGGCACAGAGGGGAAAGGCTGAGAAATCCGTGGGGCAGCGCCGGGACCACCCGCAGGGAGACGGGCAGCTGAAGGGAGCGCAGACGGCGCGCCAAAGACACCGCGTCGTCCAGCAGGGGGTCCTGCTCACACGCCTGGGGGGGGACATGGCCTTAGGGGGGGACAGGGGGGCCTATGGGGCTCTATGGGGCTCTAGGGGGTCATTATAGGGCTCTATGGGGCTCTATGGGGTTCTATGGGGGCCTACGGGGCTCTATGGGGTCCCTATGGGGCTCTATGGGGCTCTATGGGGCTCTGTGGGCTCCCTATGGGGCTCTATGGGGTCCCTATGGGGCTCTATGGGGCTCTATGGGGATCCTATGGGGCTCTAAGGGGTCCCTATGGGGCTCTATGGGACACCGCGTCGTCCAGCAGGGGGTCCTGCTCACACGCCTGGGGGGGGGACGTGGCCTTAGGGGGGGGCAGGGGGGCTCTATGGGGCTCTACGGGGCTCTATGGGGCTCTGTGGGCTCCCTATGGGGCTCTATGGGGTCCCTATGGGGCTCTATGGGGCTCTATGGGGATCCTATGGGGCTCTAAGGGGTCCCTATGGGGCTCTATGGGGCTCTATGGGACACCGCGTCGTCCAGCAGGGGGTCCTGCTCACACGCCTGGGGGGGGACATGGCCTTAGGGGGGGACAGGGGGGCCCTATGGGGTCATTATAGGGCTCTATGGGGCTCTATGGGGTCCCTATGGGGCTCTAGGGGGCTCTAAGGGGCGCTATGGGGTCACTACGGGGCTCTATGGGGTCATTATAGGGCTATGGGGCTCTCTGGGGCTCTATGGGGTCCCTATGGGGCTCTATGGGGCTCTGTGGGGTCCCTATGGGGCTCTATGGGGCTCTATGGGGTCCCTATGGGGCTCTATGGGGTCCCTATGTGGCTCTATGGGACACCGCATCGTCCAGCAGGGGGTCCTGCTCACACGCCTGGGGGGGGACATGGCCTTAGGGAGGGGCAGGGGGTCCTATGGGGCTCTATAGGGCTCTAGGGGATCATTATAGGGCTCTATGGGGTCATTATAGGGCTCTGTAGGGCTCTATGGGGCTCTATGGGGCTCTATGGGGTCATTATAGGGCTCTATGGGGTCATTATAGGGCTCTGTGGGGCTCTATGGGGTCCCTATGGGGCTCTAGGGGGTCATTATAGGGCTCTATGGGGCTCTAGGGGGCTCTGTGGGGTCATTATAGGGCTCTATGGGGCTCTATGGGGTCCCTATGAGGCTCTATGGGATCCCTATGGGGCTGTATGGGGCTCTATGGGGCTCTATGGGGTCCCTATGGGGCTCTATGGGGCGCTATGGGACACCGCATCGTCCAGCAGGGGGTCCTGCTCACACGCCTGGGGGGGGACATGGCCTTAGGGGGGGACAGGGGGTCCTATGGGGCTCTATGGGGCTCTAGGGGATCATTATAGGGCTCTATGGGGTCATTATAGGGCTCTGTGGGGCTCTACGGGGTCCCTATGGGGCTCTATGGGGCTCTATGGGGCTCTATGGGGCTCTATGGGACACCGCGTCGTCCAGCAGGGGGTCCTGCTCACACGCCTGGGGGGGGACGTGGCCTTAGGGGGGGACAGGGGGGCTCTATGGGGCTCTATGGGGCTCTGTGGGCTCCCTATGGGGCTCTATGGGGTCCCAATGGGGCTCTATGGGGCTCTATGGGGATCCTATGGGGCTCTAAGGGGTCCCTATGGGGCTCTATGGGGCTCTATGGGGATCCTATGGGGCTCTATGGGGTCTATGCGGTCCCTATGGTGGTCTATGGGGCTCTATGGGGTCCCTATAGGGCTCTATGGGACTCTATGGGGTCCCTATAGGGCTCTATGGGGCTCTATGTGGTCCCTATGGGGCTCTGTGGGGTCCCTATGGGGCTCTATGGGGCTCTGTGGGGTCCCTATGGGGCTCTATGGGGCTCTATGGGGTCTCTATGGGGCTCTATGGGGCTCTATGGGGCTCTATGGGGTCCCTATGGGGCTCTATGGGGCTCTATGGGGCTCTATGGGACACCGCGTCGTCCAGCAGGGGGTCCTGCTCACACGCCTGGGGGGGACGTGGCCTTAGGGGGGGGCAGGGGGGCCTATGGGGTCATTATAGGGCTCTATGGGGCTCTATGGGGTCCCTATGGGGCTCTAGGGGGCTCTATGGAGTCCCTATGGGGCTCTATGGGGCTCTGTGGGGTCCCTATGGGGCTCTATGGGGCTCTATGGGGTCCCTATGGGGCTCTATGGGGTCCCTATGTGGCTCTATGGGACACCGCATCGTCCAGCAGGGGGACCTGCTCACACGCCTGGGGGGGGACATGGCCTTAGGGAGGGGCAGGGGGTCCTATGGGGCTCTATGGGGCTCTAGGGGATCATTATAGGGCTCTATGGGGTCATTATAGGGCTCTGTGGGGCTCTATGGGGTCCCTATGGGGCTCTAGGGGGCTCTGTGGGGCTCTATGGGGTCATTATAGGGCTCTATGGGGTCATTATAGGGCTCTGTGGGGCTCTATGGGGTCCCTATGGGGCTCTAGGGGGTCATTATAGGGCTCTATGGGGCTCTAGGAGGCTCTGTGGGGTCATTATAGGGCTCTATGGGGCTCTATGGGGTCCCTATGGGGCTCTATGGGGCGCTATGGGACACCGCGTCGTCCAGCAGGGGGTCCTGCTCACACGCCTGGGGGGGGACGTGGCCTTAGGGGGGGACAGGGGGTCCTATGGGGCTCTATGGGGCTCTAGGGGATCATTATAGGGCTCTATGGGGTCATTATAGGGCTCTGTGGGGCTCTATGGGGTCCCTATGGGGCTCTAGGGGGCTCTGTGGGGCTCTAGGGGGCTCTATGGGGCTCTATGGGGTCATTATAGGGCTCTAAGGGGCTCTATGGGGTTCTATGGGGCTCTATGGGGTCCCTATGGGGCTCTATGGGGCTCTATGGGGCTCTATGGTGTCCCTATGGGGCCCTATGGGGCTCTATGGGGCTCTATGGGGTCCCTATGGGGCTCTATGGGGCTCTATGGGGCTCTATGGGGTCCCTATGGGGCTCTATGGGTCTCTATGGGACACCGCGTCGTCCAGCAGGGGGTCCTGCTCACACGCCTGGGGGGGGACATGGCCTTAGGGGGGCACAGGGGGGCCCTATAGGGCTGTAGGGGTCCCTATGGGGCTCTATGGGGCTCTACGGGGTCATTATAGGGCTCTATGGGGCTCTATGGGGTCCCTATGGGGTCATTATAGGGCTCTATGGGGCTCTATGGGGTCCCTATGGGGCTCCATGAGACTCTATGGGGATCCTATGGGGCTCAATGGGGCTCTATGGGGTCACTATGGGGCTCTATGGGACTCTATGGGGCTCAGTGGGGTCCTTATCAGGCTCTATGGTGTCCCTATGGGGCTCTATGGGGTCCCTATGGGGCTCTATGGAGCTCTATGGGGTCACTATGGGGCTCTATGGGGTCCCTACAGGGCTCTATGGGGCTCTATGGGGCTCTATGGGGTCACTATGGGGCTCTATGGGATCCCTATGGGGCTCTATGGGGTCCGTATGGGGCTCTATGGGGCTCTATGGGGCTCTATGGGGTCCGTATGGGGCTCTATGGGGCTCTATGGTGTCCCTATGGGGCCCTATGGGGCTCTATGGGGCTCTATGGGGTCCCTATGGGGCTCCATGAGGCTCTATGGGGATCCTATGGGGCTCTATGGGGCTCTATGGTGTCCCTATGGGGCTCGATGGGGCTCTATGGGACACCGCATCGTCCAGCAGGGGGTCCTGCTCACACGCCTGGGGGGGACATGGCCTTAGGGGGGGACAGGGGGGCTCTATGGGGCTCTAGGGGGCTCTATGGTGTCCCTATAGGGCTCTATGGGGCGCAATGGGGCTCTATGGGGCTCTAAGTGGTCCCTATGGGGCTCTATGGCATCATTATAGGGCTCTACGGGGCTCTATGGGGCTCTATGGGACACCGCATCGTCCAGCAGGGGGTCCTGCTCACATGCCTGGGGGGGGATGTGGCCTTAGGGGGGGACAGGGGGGCCTATGGGGCTCTTTGGGGCTCTGTGGGGCTCTATGGGGTCCCTATGGGGCTCTAGGGGGCTCTATGGGGTCCCTATGGGGCTCCATGGGGCTCTATGGGCCTCTATGGGGTACCTATGGGGCTATATGGGGTCCCTGTGGGGCTCTATGGGGTTCTATGGAGTCCTTATGAGGCTCTATGGGGCTCTATAGGGCTCTATGGGGCTCTATGGGACACCGCATCGTCCAGCAGGGGGTCCTGCTCACACGCCTGGGGGGGGAATGGCCTTAGGGGGGGACAGGGGGGCCCTGTGGGGCTCTATGGGGCTCTATGGGGTTCTATGGGGCTCTATGGGGCAATATGGGGTCATTATAGGGCTCTAAGGGGCTCTATGGGGTCCCTATGGGGCTCTAAGGGGTCCCTATGGGGCTCTATGGGGCTCTATGGGGATCCGTTGGGGCTCTATGGGGCTCTATGGGGTCCCCATGGGGCTCTACGGGGCTCTATGGGGCTCTATGGGGTTCTATGGGGCAATATGGGGTCCCTATGGAGCTCTATGGGGTCATAATACGGCTCTAAGGGGCTCTATGGCGTTCCTATGGGGCTCTATTAGGTCCCTATGGGGCTCTATAGGGCTCTATGGGGCTCTAAGGGACACCGCGTCGTCCAGCAGGGGGTCCTGCTCACACGCCTGGGGGGGACGTGGCCTTAGGGGGGGGCAGGGGGGCTCTATGGGGCTCTAGGGGGCTCTATGGGGTCCCTATGGGGCTCCATGAGGCTCTATGGGGTCCCCATGGGGCTCTATGGGGTCATTATAGGACTCAATGGAGCTCTATGGGGCTCTATGGGGTCCTTATGGGGCTCTATGGGGTTCCTATGGGGCTCTATGGGGCTCTATGGGGTCCTTATGGGGCTCAATGGGGTTCCTATCGGGCTCTATGGGGCTCTATGGAGTCCCTATAGGGCTCTATGGGGCTCCATGGGGTCACTATGGGGCTCTATGGGGTCATTATAGGGCTCTATGGGGCTCTATAGGGTCCCTATGGGGCTCTGTGGGGTCATTATAGGGGCTCTATGGGGCTCTATGGGTCCCTATGGGGCTCTATGGGGCTCTATGGGGTCCCCATGGGGCTCTATGGAGTCCCTAAGGAACTCTATGGGGTCGATGGGGTCCCTATGGCGGTCTATGGGGCTCTATGGGGTCCCTATAGGGCTCTATGGGACTCTATGGGGTCCCTATAGGGCTCTATGGGGCTCTATGTGGTCCCTATGGGGCTCTGTGGGGTCCGTATGGGGCTCTAGGGGGCTCTGTGGGCTCCCTATGGGGCTCTATGGGGTCCCTATGGGGCTCTATGTGGCTCTATGGGGCTCTGTGGGGTCCCTACAGGACTCTATGGGGCTCTATGAGGACCCTATGGGGCTCTATGGGGCTCCATGGGGCTCTATGGGGTCCCTATGGGGCTCTATGGGGCTCTATGGGGCTCTATGGGGCTCTATGGGACACCGCATCGTCCAGCAGGGGGTCCTGCTCACACGCCTGGGGGGGGACATGGCCTTAGGGGGGGACAGGGGGTCCTATGGGGCTCTAGGGGGCTCTATGGCGTCCCTATGGGGCTCTGTGGGGTCCCTATGGGGCTCTATGGGGTCATTATAGGGCTCTATGGGACTCTATGCGGCTCTATGGGGTCATTACAGGGCTCTATGGGGTCATAATAGGGCTCTATGGGGCTCTGTGGGGTCCCTATGGGGCTCTATGGGGCTCGATGGGGTCCCTATGAGGCTCTATGGGGCTCTATGGGGTCCCCATGGGGCTCTATGGGGTCCCTAAGGAACTCTATCGGGTCCCTATGGGGGTCTATGGGGCAATATGGGGTCCCTACAGGGCTCTATGGGACTCTATGGGGTCCCTATAGGGCTCTATGGGGCTCTATGTGGTCCCTATGGGGCTCAGTGGGGTCCGTATGGGGCTCTAGGGGGCTCTGTGGGCTCCCTATGGGGCTCTATGGGGCTCGATGGGGTCCCTATGGGGCTCTATGGGGCTCTATGGGACACCGCGTCGTCCAGCAGGGGGTCCTGCTCACACGCCTGGGGGGGGACGTGGCCTTAGGGGGGGACAGGGGGTCCTATGGGGCTCTATGGGGCTCTATGGAGTCCTTAGGGGGCTCTATGGGGCTCTATGGGGTCCCTATGGGGCTCCATGAGGCTCTATGGGGATCCTATGGGGCTCTATGGGGCTCTATGGTGTCCCTATGGGGCTCTATGGGGCTCTATGGGACACCGCATCGTCCAGCAGGGGGTCCTGCTCACACGCCTGGGGGGGGAATGGCCTTAGGGGGGGCAGGGGGGCTCTATGGGGCTCTAGGCGGTCATTATAGGGCTCTATGGGGCTCTACGGGGTCCCTATGGGGCTCTATGGGGTCCCTATGGGGCTCTATGGGGCGCTATGGAGTCCCTATGGGGCTCTATGGGGCTCTGTGGGGTTCCTATGGGGCTCTATGGGGTCACTATGGGGCTCTATGGGGCTCTATGGGGTCCCTATGGGGCTCTATGGAGTCACTATGGAACTCTATGGGGTTCTATGGGGTCATTATAGGGCTCTATGGGGCTCTAAGGGGTCCCTATGGGGCTCTATGGGGCTCGATGGGGTCCCTATGGGGCTCTATGAGGCTCTATGGGGTCCCTATGTGTCCCTATGGGTCCGTATTTGGGGTCCGTATTTGGGGTCCCTATGCGCCCCTACGGGGTGTCCCTATGGGGTCCCTATGTGGGGTCCCTATTGCAGTCCCTATTAGGGGTCCCTGCGGGGTCCGTACGTGGGGTCCCTATTTGGGGTCCCTATTTGGGGTCCACATTTGGGGTCCCTCTGTGTCCCTATGGGGTCCCTATTTGGGGTCCCTATGTGGGTTCCCTATTACAGGCCCTATTAGGGGTCCCTCTGTGTCCCTATGGGGTCCCTATGTGGGGTCCCTATGTGGGGTCCCTATTTGGGGTCCCTATGGGGTGTCCCTATTTGGGGTCCACATTTGGGGTCCCTCTGTGTCCCTATGGGGTCCCTATTTGGGGTCCCTACGTGTCCCTATAGGGTGTCCCTATGGGTCCCTATGTGGGGTCCCTATTTGGGGTCCCTATTTGGGGTCCCTCTGTGTCCCTATGGGGTCCCTATTTGGGGTCCCTACGTGGGGTCCCTATTAGGGGTCCCTATGGGGTGTCCCTATTTGGGGTCCCTATGAGGGGTCCCTCTGTGTCCCTATGGGGTCCCTATTTGGGGTCCCTCTGTGTCCCTATGGGGTCCCTATGTGGGGTCCCTATTTGGGGTCCCTATGTGGGGTCCCTCTGTGTCCCTATGGGTCCCTATTTGGGGTCCCTACGTGGGGTCCCTATTTGGGGTCCCTCTGTGTCCCTACGGGGTCCCTATTTGGGGTCCCTATGTGGGGTCCCTATTGCAGTCCCTATTAGGGGTCCCTCTGTGTCCCTATGTGGGGTCCCTATTTGGGGTGTCCCTATGGGTCCCTATGTATTCCTATGGGGTGTCCCTATTTGGGGTCCCTATGTGGGGTCCCTATGGGTCCCTCTGTGTCCCTATGGGTCCCTATGTGGGGTCCCTATTTGGGGTCTACATTTGGGGTCCCTCTGTGTCCCTACGGGGTCCCTATTTGGGGTCCCTTTTAGGGGTTCCTCTGTGTCCCTACGGGGTCCCTATTTTGGATCCCTATGTGGGGTCCCTATTGTATTCCCTATTAGGGGTCCCTGCGGGGTCCCTATGTGGGGTCCCTATTTGGGGTCCCTCTGTGTCCCTATGGGGTCCCTATTTGGGGTCCCTATTTGGGGTCCCTCTGTGGGGTCCCTATTGCAGTCCCTATTAGGGGTCCCTGCGGGGTCGGTACGTGGGGTCCCGAGTGGGGGTGGGTATTGGGGGCCGCTCACTGACCACGATGTGGACGGGCGGCAGTCCGCGCAGCGCCCCGTCGGCGGCGAGCAGCGGCGATACGAGCGGATGTCGCGACAGGGCGGGGGGAGGGGCGGGCCGGGAGCCGGGGGGGGGAGGGAGGCCCGAACGGAGAGGCCGGAAGTCCGCCGGGTACGGCGCCGCCCCCGCCGTGACGTCACTTCCGCCGCCCTCCGTCTCCTCCTCTTCCGTTTCTTCCTCTTCGGCAGCGGGGTCACGTGGGACCGCCATGCTGGGGCGGGGGGCGGTAAGGGCGGGGCGGGGATCTGGGAAGGGGGGTGGAGGGGGGCGGAGCTCTCGTTAGCCCCGCCCCCTCCGTTAGCCCCGCCCACCCATAGGCTCCCTTACCCATTAGCCCCGCCCATTTATTTAGCCACACCCATTCAATGGCCCGCTTCTCGATTGATCACCCCGCCCCCCGTTTAGCCCCGCCCCCGTTAGCCCCGCCCCTGTCATCAGCCACGCCCACCCATCGGCTCGCTTATCCACCTGCCCCGCCTCCCGTTATCCCCGCCCATTTATTTAGCCACGCCCATTCAAGACCCCCCTTATCCATTAGCCCCGCCCCCAGATCCATAACACCCGCCCCTCGTTTAGCCCCGCCCCCCCGTTAGCCACGCCCACCCACAGGCCCCCTTATCCACCTGCCCCGCCCCTCGTTTAGCCCCGCCCCCTCCGTTAGCCCCGCCTCTTTCATCAGCCACGCCCACCCATTGGCTCGCTTATCCACCTGCCCCGCCTCCCGTTAGCCCCGCCCATTTATTTAGCCACGCCCATTCAATAGCCCGCTTATCCATTAGCCCCACCCCCAGAACCTCAAGCTCCGCCCCTCGTTTAGCCCCGCCCCCTCCGTTAGCCCCGCCTCATTCATCAGCCTCGCCCACCCATTGGCCCCCTTATCCACCTGCCCCGCGTGCCGTTAGCCCCGCCCCTTTCGTTAGCTCCGCCTACCCATAGGCCCCTTATCCATTAGCCCCGCCCATTTATTTAGCCACGCCCATTCCATAGCCCGCTTATCCATTAGCCCCTCCCTTGTATCCATAAGCCACGCCCCTCGTTTAGCCCCGCCCCTTTTCCAGCCACGCCCACCCATTATGCTGCTTATCCACCTGCCCCGCCTCCCGTTAGCCCCGCCCCTTTCGCTAGCCCCGCCCACCCATAGACCCCCTTATCCATTAACCCCGCCCATTTACTTAGCCAAGCCCATTCACTAGCTCGCTTATCCATAAGCCACGCCCCTTTCCTTAGCCCCGCCCACCCATAAGCCCCCTTATCCGTTCGCCCCGCCCCCATATCAATTCGCCCCGCCCATTTCTTTAGCCACGCCCATCAATTAGCCCGCTTACCCATTAGCCCCGCCCCTCGATTAGCTACGCCCCACCCGATAGCTCCGCCCACAACAGCCCCGCCCCTTCCGTTAGCCCCGCCCACACTTAAGCCCCCGTGCCCAATAGCCCCGCCCCCTTACCCATTAACCCCGCCCATTTTTTAGCCACGCTCATTCATTAGCCCGCTTATCCATAAGCCCCGCCCCTCAGTTAGCCACGCCCGGTTATGCATTAGCACCGCCCCTTTATCCATTAGCCCCGCCCACCCACAAGCCCGCTTATCCATAAGCCCCGCCCCTCAGTTAGCCCCGCCCATACAATTCATTACCATTATCCCCGCCCTCTCCCGTAGCCCCGCCCCGTCCCCTTTATTACATTCCCCGTAGCCACGGCCCCTCCCGTAACCCCTCGCTTAGCCCCGCTTCCTTACCAGGCCCCGCCCCCCGAAGCTGCGCCTCCAGCCCCGCCCCCTCGCGTAGCCCCGCCCCCTCCCATTCCTCCCATTACGCGCAGCCACGCCCCATCCCGTAGCCCCGCCCCCTCCCGCTAATATCATTCCCCGTAGCCCCGCCACCTCGAGTAGCCCCACCCCCTTACCTGGCCCCGCCCCCCGGAGCAGCGCCCCTGCCACGCCCCTCCCGTAGCCCCGCCCCCTCCTATTGCTACTATTCCCCGTAGCCACGCCCCCTCCCGTAGCCACGCCCCGCGGTGCAGCGCCCCCATTGACGCCCCCTCCCGTAGCTCCGCCCCCTGTGTTAGCCCCGCCCCCTTACCAGGCCCCGGCCGCTGCAGCATCGCCCCTGCCACGCCCTCTCCCGTAGCCCCGCCCCCTCCCATTCCACCCATTAGACTTAGCCCCGCCCCCTGCCGTAGCCCCGCCCCCTTACCTGGCCTCGCCCCCCCGAGCGGAGACCCCAGCCACGCCCCCTCCCGATGCCCCGCCCCGTCCCGTTGATATAATTCCCTGTAGCCCCGCCCCCTTACCTGGCCCCACCCCCCGCAGCGTCGCCCCCGCCCCGCCCCCTCGCGTAGCCCCGCCCCATTACCAGGCCCCGCCCCCCAGAGCAGCGCCACCAGCCCCGCCCCCTCCCGTAGCCCCGCCCCCTCCTATTGATATTATTCCCCGTAGCCACGCCCCCTCCCGTAGCCACGCCCCGCGGTGCAGCGCCCCCCAGCCACGCCCCCTCCCGTAGCCCCGCCCCCTCCCATTGATATCATTCCAGTAGCCCCGCCCCCTTACCTGGCCCCGCCCCCCGCAGCAGCGCCCCCAGCCACGCCCCCGCCCCACTGCGGAGCCGCTTCAGGATCCCCCCCTCGGGGGGGGGGGGAGGGGAGGGGTCCGCGTCCCCATCGGTGCCTGTGGGGGGGGGGGGGGGGAGGGATCAGACCGGCCCCACAACTGCTATGGGGCTGCCCCACATCTGCCCCTGCCCCATAACACCCGTACGGCAGCCCTATAGCACCTACAGGGCTGCCCCATAGCGCCAATAGGGCTGCCCCACAGCACCTACAGGGCTCCCCCATAGCGCCAATAGGGCTGCCCCATAGCATCTATAGGGCTGCCCCACATCTGCCCCCGCCCCCCATAGCATCCGTAGGGCCGCCCCACAGCACCTATAGGGCTGCCCCATAGCACCTATAGGGCTGCCCAACATCTGCCCCTGCCCCATAGAACCCGTAGGGCTGCCCTATAGCACCTATATGACTGCCCCATAGCACCTATAGGGCTGCCCCATAGCGCCAGTAGGGCTGCCCATAGCATGTATAGGGCTGCCCCACATCTGCCCCTGCCCCACAGCACCCGTAGGGCTGTCCCAATAGCATCTATAGGGCAGACCCATTGCACCTATAGGGCCACCCATAGCTGCCCCACAGCAACCCATAGAGACCCATAGCTGCCCCTTGAGACCCATAGCGACAGATAGAGACCCATAGAGACCCATAGCTGCCCCATAGAGACCCATAGCGACAGATAGAGACCCATAGAGACCCATAGCTGCCCCATAGAGACCCATAGCGACAGATAGAGACTCACAGAGAACCATAGCTGCCCCATAGAGACCTATGGAGACCCATAGGAACACACAGGGGCCCATAGCTGCCCCATAGAGACTCATAGAGACCCACAGAGCCCCATAGCTGCCCCATAGCGACCCACAGAGACCCATAGCTGCCCCACAGAGACCCATATCTGCCCCATAGTGACCCATAGAGACCCACAGAGACCCATAGCTGCCTCATAGAGACCCATAGAGACCCATAGCTGCCCCATACAGACCCATAGAGACCCACAGAGACCCATAGCTGCCTCATAGAGACCCATAGAGACCCATAGAGACCCATAGCTGCCGCACAGAGACCCATAGCTGCCCCATAAGTACCCCATAGAGACCCACAGCGACCCCCCCACCCCACACGTCCCCCCCCCACCTGTGTATGCGCTCAGACAGTTGAGGAGGACCCCGAGGGGCAGCAGTGGGTCCAGGAGGGTGAGGAGACGCGATGGGGACGCGACCCCCAGAGACCCATAGCCACCCCATAGCGACCCATAGAGACCCATAGAGAGACAGAGCGGCCCATAGAGACCCACAGAGACCCATAGCTGCCCCATAGAGACCCACAGAGACCCATAGGTGCCCCATAGAGCCCCGTAACTGCCCCATAGGGACCCATAAGTGCCCCATAGAGACCCACACGTCGCCCCCCACCTGTGTATGCGCTCAGACACTTGAGGAGGACCCCGAGGGGCAGCAGTGGGTCCAGGAGGGTGAGGAGACGCCATGGGGACGCGACCCCCAGAGACCCATAGCTGCTCCATAGCGACCCACAGAGACCCACAGAGCCCCACAGCTGCCCCATAGAGACCCACAGAGACCCATAGGGGCCCATAGGTGCCCCATAGAGCCCCACAACTGCCCCATAGAGCCCCGTAACTGCCCCATAGAGACCCATAACAGCCCCACAGAGACCCATAACAGCCCCACAGAGACCCACATGTCACCCCCCACCTGTGTATGCGCTCAGACACTTGAGGAGGACACTCGGGTGCTATAGCTGCCCCATAGAGACCCATAGGGGCCCATAGCTGCCCCACAGAGACCCATAGAGACCTATAGCGACCCATAGCTGCCCCATAGCGACCCATAGAGACCCACAGAGACCCATAGGGGCCCACTGAGACCCATAGACACCCATAGCGACCCACAGAGACCCATAGCTGCCGCACAGAGACCCATAGCTGCCCCATAAGTGCCCCATAGAGACCCACAGCGACCCCCCCCACCCCACACGTCCCCCCCCCACCTGTGTATGCGCTCAGACAGTTGAAGAGGACCCCGAGGGGCAGCAGTGGGTCCAGGAGGGTGAGGAGACGCCATGGGGAGGCGACCCCCAGAGACCCATAGCCACCCCATAGCGACCCATAGAGACCCATAGAGAGACAGAGCGGCCCATAGAGACCCACAGAGACCCATAGCTGCCCCATAGCGACCCATGGAGACCCACAGAGACCCACAGCTTCCCCACAGCGACCCATAGAGACCCACAGAGACCCATAGCTGCCCCATAGAGACCCATATCTGCCCCATAGCGACCCACAGAGACCCACAGAGCCCCACAGCTGCCCCATAGAGACCCACAGAGACCCATAGGGGCCCATAGGTGCCCCATAGAGCCCCAGAACTGCCTCATAGAGCCCCGTAACTGCCCCATAGGGACCCATAAGTGCCCCACAGAGACCCACACGTCGCCCCCCACCTGTGTATGCGCTCAGACACTTGAGGAGGACCCCGAGGGGCAGCAGTGGGTCCAGGAGGGTGAGGAGACGCGATGGGGAGGCGGCCGCCTGCACCAACGTGACGGGGTAGGCCGCCATGATGCCGTCGGGCCGCTGCACCCCCATGGCCGCCGCCCGCAGCGCCACCGTCACGCAGAGGTTCCCCCCGGCGCTGTCCCCCGCCAGGCACACGCGCTGCGCCGTCGAGCCTACGGCAGGGAGGCCGCTATCGCGACGCGGGCCGCTGCCGTCGCCATATCGCCCGCTATCGTCGCGATATCGGGCGCTATCGGGCGCTATCGTGGCGATACTGGCCGCCGTTGTCACGATATTGGGTGATATCGGGGCGATATGGGATGCTATCGTGGGGATATCGGCTGCTATCGCGATATTTGGCTGCTATTGTGGCGATATCAAGTGATATCAGCCGCTATCGTCGCGATATCGGGCGCTATTGGGCGCTATCGTGGCGATACTGGCCGCCGTTGTCACGATATTGGGTGATATCGGGGCGATATGGGATGCTATCGTGGGGATATCGGCTGCTATCGCGATAGTTGGCCGCTATCATGGTGATATCGGGCAATATCGGCCGCTATCATCGCGATATCGGGTGATATCGCGTGTTATCATGGCGATATTGGCCACTGTTGTCGCGATACTGGGTGATAACGGGGCGATATTGGATGCTATCGTGGGGATATCGACCACTATCGCGATAATGGGCCACTCTTGTGGTGATATCGTGGCGATACCGTGGCTATATTGGCCACTGTCGTTGCGATATTGGGTGATATCAGGGCGATATGGGATGCTATCATGGGGATATCGGCTGCTATCGCGACACGGGCCGCTGCTGTCGCCATATCGCCCGCTATCGTCGCGATATCGGCCGATATCGGGCGCTATTGAGGCGATAATGGCTGCCGTTGTCGCGATATTGGGTGATATCGGGGCGATATTGGATGCTATCATGGGGATATGGGCTGCTATCGCGATAGTTGGCCGCTATCGTCGTGATATCGGGTGCTATTGTGGCGATATTGGCCACTGTCATAGCGATAGTGGGTGCTATCATGGACATATTGACCACTATCACGATATTCAGCCACTATCGTGACGACATCGGGCGCTATCGTGGCGATACGGGCTGGCGTTGTCGCGATATTGGGTGATATCAGGGCGATATTGGATGCTATTGTGGGGATATCAGCCGCTATCGCGAGACGGGCCGCTGCCGTCACGATATCGCCCACTATCGTCGCGATATCGGCCGATATCGGGCGCTATTGAGGCGATACTGGCCGTCGTCGTCGCGATATTGGGTGATATTGGATGCTATCGTGGGAATATCGGCTGCTATCGCGATAGTTGGCCGCTATCGTGGCGATATCGGGCGCTATTGTGGCGATACGGGCTGCCGTTGTCACGATATTTGGTGACATGAGGGCAATGTGGGATGCTATCGTGGGGATATCGGCTGCTATCGCGATAGTTGGCTGCTATTGTGGGGATATCGGGTGATACCAGCCGCTATCGTTGCGATATCGGGCACTATCGTGGCGATAATGGCTGCTGTTGTCGCAATATTGGGTGATATTGGATGCTATCGTGGGGATATCGGCTGCTATCGCGATAGTTGGCCGCTATTATGGTGATATCGGGCGCTATCGTGGCGATACTGGCCGCCATTGTCGCGATATTGGGTGATATCGGGGTGATATGGGATGCTATCGTGGGGATATCAGCTGCTATCGCGACACGGGCCGCTACCGTCGCCATATCGCCCACTATCGTCGCGATATCGGCCGATATCGGGCGCTATTGAGGCGATACTGGCTGCCGTCGTCGCGATATTGGGTGACATGAGGGCAATATGGGATGCTATCGTGGGGATATTGGCTGCTATCGCGATAGTTGGCTGCTATTGTGGCGATATCAAGTGATATCAGCCGCTATCATCGCGATATCGGGCACTATTGGGCGCTATCGTGGCGATAATGGCCGCCATTGTCGCGATATTGGGTGATATCGGGGCGATATGGGATGCTATCGTGGGGATATCGGCTGCTATCGCGATAGTTGGCCGCTATTATGGTGATATCGGGCGCTATCGTGGCGATAATGGCCGCCATTGTCGCGATATTGGGTGATATCGGGGTGATATGGGATGCTATGGTGGGGATATGGGCTGCTATCGCGATTGTTGGCCGCTATCATGGCGATATCGGGCAATATCGAGCGCTATCGTGGTGATATTGGCTGCTGTCGTCGCGATATTGGGTGATATCGGGGCGATATGGGATGCTATGGTGGGGATATGGGCTGCTATCGCGATAGTTGGCCGCTATATACCCACACAATGCCCCAATACCACCCCAATACGACCCCATACCCCCCAATGCCCCAATACCGCCCCCTACCACCCCGATACGACCCCATACCCCCCCAACATGACCCCATAGCACCCTTTATCACCCCCTATTGCCCCAACATGACCCCATAGCACCCCTTATCGCCCCCTATTGCCCCCCTACCACCCCGATACGACCCCATACCCCTCCAACACGACCCCATATCACCCCTTATCGCCCCCTATTGCCCCATACCACCCCGATACGACCCCATACCCCCCCAACATGACCCCATATCACCCCCAATCACCCCATTATCACCCCCTATTGCCCCAACATGACCCCATATCACCCCTTATTGCCCCTTATTGCCCCCATACCACCCCAATACGACCCCATACCCCCCAACATGACCCCATATCACCCCTTATCGCCCCCTATGGCCCCAACATGACCCCATATCACCCCTTATCGCCCCCTACTGCCCCAATACCACCCCGATACGACCCCATACCACCCCGATACAACCCCATACCCCCCCAACATGACCCCATAGCACCCCTTATCGCCCCCTATTGCCCCAACATGACCCCATATCACCCCTTATTGCACCTTATTGCCCCCATACCACCCCAATACGACCCCATACCACCCCGATACGACCCCATACCCCTCCAACACGACCCCATATCACCCCTTATCGCCCCCTATTGCCCCCATGCCACCCCATTAAGACCCCCTACCACCCCAATACAACTCCATGCCCCCCCAATGCCCCAATATCACCCCCTATTGCCCCAATATCACCCCGTATTGCCCCAACATGACCCCATATCACCCCTTATCGCCCCCTATTGCCTCCATACCACCCCGATACGACCCCATACCCCTCCAACATGACCCCATATCACCCCTTATCGCCCCCTATGGCCCCCATACCACCCCGATACGACCCCATACCCCCCCCAACATGACCCCATATCACCCCTTATCGCCCCCTATTGCCCCAACATGACCCCATATCACCCCTTATCGCCCCCTATTGCCCCAACATGACCCCATATCACCCCTTATCGCCCCCTATGGCCCCAATACCACCCTGATACGACCCCATACCCCTCCAACACGATCCCATATCACCCCTTATCGCCCCCTATTGCCCCCATGCCACCCCATTAAGACCCCCTATCACCCCAATACAACCCCATGCCCCCCCAATGCCCCAATATCACCCCCTATTGCCCCAATATCATCCCGTATTGCCCCAACATGACCCCATATCACCCCTTATCACCCCCTATTGCCCCTATACCACCCCAATATCACCCCATACCCCCCCAACATGACCCCATATCACCCCTTATCGCCCCCTATTGCCCCTATACCACCCCGATACGACCCCATACCCCTCCAACACGACCCCATAGCACCCCTTATCGCCCCCTCTTGCCCCAACATGACCCCATATCACCCCTTATCGCCCCCTATTGCCCCCCTACCACCCCGATACGACCCCATACCCCCCCAACATGACCCCATAGCACCCCTTATCGCCCCCTATTGCCCCAATACCACCCCAATACAACCCCATATCACCCCAGTACAACCCCATACCCCGCAACACGACCCCATATCACCCCTTATCGCCCCCTATTGCCCCCATACCACCCCGATACGACCCCATACCCCCCCAACATGACCCCATAGCACCCCTTATCACCCCCTATTGCCCCAGCATGACCCCATATCATCCCTTATCGCCCCCATACCACTCCAATACGATCCCATACCTCCCCATTGCCCCAATATCACCCCATACCCCCCCAACATGACCCCATATCACCCCTTATCGCCACCTATTGCCCCCATACCACCCCGATACGACCCCATACCCCTCCAACATGACCCCATATCACCCCTTATTGCCCCCTATTGCCCCAACATGACCCCATATCACCCCTTATCGCCCCCTATTGCCCCAACATGACCCCATATCACCCCCTATTGCCCCAACATGACCCCATATCACCCCTTATTACCCCCTATTGCCCCAACATGACCCCATATCACCCCTTATCGCCCCCTATGGCCCCAATACCACCCTGATACGACCCCATACCCCTCCAACACGACCCCATATCACCCCTTATCGCCCCCTATTGCCCCCATGCCACCCCATTAAGACCCCCTACCACCCCAATACAACCCCATGCCCCCCCAATGCCCCAATATCACCCCCTATTGCCCCAATATCACCCCCTATTGCCCCAACATGACCCCATATCACCCCTTATCGCCCCCTATTGCCCCCATACCACCCCAATATCACCCCATACCCCCCCAACATGACCCCATATCACCCCTTATCGCCACCTATTGCCCCCATACCACCCCGATACGACCCCATACCCCTCCAACACGACCCCATAGCACTCCTTATCGCCCCCTATTGCCCCAACATGACCCCATATCACCCCTTATTGCCCCCTATTGCCCCAACATGACCCCATATCACCCCTTATCGCCCCCTATGGCCCCAACATGACCCCATATCACCCCTTATCGCCCCCTATTGCCCCAACATGATCCCATATCACCCCTTATCGCCCCCTATTGCCCCAACATGACCCCATATCACCCCTTATCGCCCCCTATTGCCCCAACATGACCCCATATCACCCCTTATCGCCCCCTACTGCCCCAATACCACCCCGATACGACCCCATACCACCCCGATACGACACCATACCCCCCCAACATGTCCCCATATCACCCCTTATCGCCCCCTATTGCCCCAACATGACCCCATATCACCCCTTATTGCCCCCTATTGCCCCAACATGACCCCATATCACCCCTTATTGCCCCCTATTGCCCCAACATGACCCCATATCACCCCTTATCGCCCCCTATTGCCCCAACATGACCCCATATCACCCCTTATAGCCCCCTATGGCCCCTATACCACCCCAATACGACCCCATACCCCCCCAACACAACCCCATATCACCCCTTATTGCCCCTTATTGACCCCATACCTCCCCAATACGACCCCATACCACCCCGATACGACCCCATATCCCCCTATGGCCCCAACATCACCCCCTATTGCCCCAATATCACCCCGCATTGCCCCAACATGACCCCATATCACCCCTTATCACCCCCTATTGCCTCAACATGACCCCATAGCACCCCTTATCGCCCCCTATTGCCCCCCTACCACCCCGATACGACCCCATACCACCCCGATACGACCCCATACCCCCCCAACATGACCCCATATCACCCCTTATCGCCCCCTATTGCCCCAACATGACCCCATATCACCCCTTATCGCCCCCTATTGCCCCAACATGACCCCATATCACCCCTTATTGCCCCTTATTGCCCCCATACCACCCCAATACGACCCCATACCACCCCGATACGACACCATACCCCCCCAACATGACCCCATATCACCCCGTATTGCCCCCTATGGCCCCAATACCACCCCAATCCGACCCCATACCCCCCCCTTCTCCCCCCCCGGACGCACCCAGCAGGCGGCAGTGGCGCAGAGCCCAGCAGTAGGCGTAGAAGCACTCCTCGAGAGCCCTCGGGAATGGGGCTTCGGGGGCCAAGGAGTAATCGACGGACAGGATGGGGACCCCCAAATCCCGCGCCCACCCCCTCAGGTAGGGCTCGTGGGACAGCGACGTCTGAGCCACAAAACCCCCCCCGTGGAAATGGACCAGGAGGGCCGGGGAGGGGGGAAGAAGGGGGGTCTGACGCCAACGGGGGGGGGAACGGGAACCATCCGGGCGGGAGAGGGCGGCGAGAGTGGGGCTGTCCTAATGGGGGGGAGAATGGGGGTTATATGGGGGGGGGAAGGGGGGGGGGAGGGGGATTGGGGGGGAGAGAGGGGGAATGGGAGGGTTGGGGGGGAGAATGGGGGTTATATGGGGGGGGTAAGGGGGGGGGGAGGGGGATTGGGGGGGAGAGAGGGGGAATGGCAGGGTTGGGGGGGCTAAGGGGGGAGTGGGGGTTATATGGGGGGGGTAATGGGGGGGGAGGGGGATTGGGGGGGAGAGAGGGGGAATGGGGGGTTGGGGGGGAGAATGGGGGTTATATGGGGGGGGAAGGGGGGGAAGGGGGGGTTAAGGGGGGGGATTGGGGGGGAGAGAGGGGGAATGGCGGGGTTGGGGGGGCTAAGGGGGGAGTGGGGGTTATATGGGGGGGGGTAATGGGGGGGGAGGGGGATTGGGGGGGAGAGAGGGGGAATGGGGGGTTGGGGGGGAGAATGGGGGTTATATGGGGGGGGAAGGGGGGGAAGGGGGGGTTAAGGGGGGGGATTGGGGGGGAGAGAGGGGGAATGGGAGGGTTGGGGGGGAGAATGGGGGTTATATGGGGGGGGTAAGGGGGGGGGAATGGGGGGGGGATTGGGGGGAGAGAGGGGGAATGGGGGGGTTGGGGGGGCTAAGGGGGGAGTGGGGGTTATATGGGGGGGGTAATGGGGGGGGAGGGGGATTGGGGGGGAGAGAGGGGGAATGGGGGGGTTGGGGGGGAGAATGGGGGTTATATGGGGGGGGGAGGGGTGTTGGGGGGGAGAGAGGGGGAATGGGGGGGTTGGGGGGAGAATGGGGGTTATATGGGGGGGGTAAGGGGGTGGAGGGGGATTGGGGGGAGAGAGGGGGAATGGGGGGGTTGGGGGGGAGAATGGGGATTATATGGGAGGGGTTAAGGGGGGGGTGGGGGATTGGGGGGAGAGAGGGAGAATGGGGGGCTTGGGGGGGCTAAGGGGGGAGAATGGGGGTTGTATGGGGGCGGTAAGGGGGGGTAGAGGGATTGGGGGGGAGAGAGGGGGAATGGGGGGGTCGGGGGGGGTTAAGGGGGGAGAATGGGGGTTATATGGGGGGGGTAATGGGGGGGGAGGGGGATTGGGGGGGAGAGAGGGGGAATGCGGGGGTTGGGGGGGAGAATGGGGGTTATATGGGAGGGGTTAAGGGGGGGGGAGGGGGATTGGGGGGAGAGAGGGGGAATGGGGGGCTTGGGGGGGTTAAGGGGGGAGTGGGGGTTATATGGGGGGGGTAAGGGGGGGGTGAGGGGGGAGAATGGGGGGGAGAGAGGGGGAATGGGGGGGTTGGGGGGGAGAATGGGGGTTATATGGGGGGGGTTAAGGGGGGGGAGGAGGGGGGATTGGGGGGGAGAGAGGGGGAATGGGGGGGTTGGGGGGGTTAAGGGGGGAGTGGGGGTTATATGGGGGGGTTAAGGGGGGGATGGGGGGGAGGGGGTGTTGGGGGGGAGAGAGGGGGAATGGGAGGGGTTGGGGGGGTTTAAGGGGGGAGAAGGGGGGTTATATGGGGGGTTAAGGGGGGGGTGGGGGGGAGTGGGGTGGGGGGAGGTGATGGGGGAATGGGAGGGGTTGGGGGGGTTAAGGGGGGGGAGTGGGGAGTGGGGTTGGGGGGGAGAGAGGGGATTATATGTGGGGGGTAAGGGGGGGTGGGGGGGAGGGGGAGTTGGGGGGGAGAGAGGGGGAATGGGGGGGTTGGGGGGGGTTAAGGGGGCAGAATGGGGGTTATATGGGGGGGTTAAGACGGCTGGGAGGGGCGTTGGGGGGCTTAAAGGGGGGAGTGGGGGTTATATGGGGGGGTTATGTAAGGGGGGGAGGGGAGTGGGGGGGAATGGGGGCTATAGGGGGGGGGAATAAACGGGGAGAGGGGAGAGTGGGGTTGGGGGGCAGAGAGGGTTATATGGGGGGGTTATGTGGGGGGGGAGGGGGAACGTGGGGGGGAATGGGGCGGTAAGTGGGGGGGGAGAGGGGTGGGGGGGTTAAGGGGGGAGTGGGGGTTATATGGGGGGGTTATGTGAGGGGGGAGGGGAGTGGGGGGGGTTGGGGGGGTTAAGGACGGAGTGGGGGAGGGAATGGGGGGGATGGGGGGGAAGGATGGAATTGGGGGGGTTGGGGGGGAATTGGGGGGGTTAATGGGGGAATGGGGGGGGATAAAGGGGGGATTGGGGGTAATTGGGGGAGGGGATGGGAGAAGTGGGGGGGGGAAGAGGGGGTGGGGGGTTGATGGGAGAATGGGGGGTTGAGGGGGGGGTGGGGGGAATGGGGGGGTGGAGGGGTTAAGTGGGCTGGGAGGGGGGAGGGGGCGTTGGGGGGAGTGGGGGGGATGGGGGGGATGGGGGTTAAGGGGGGGGAGAGGGGAGTGGGGGGCAATGGGGGTTATATGGGGGGGAATAAACGGGGAGAGGGGAGAGTGGGGTTGGGGGGAGAGAAGGTTATATGGGGGGGTTATGTGGGGGGGGAGGGGAGTGGGGGGGTTATATGGGGGGGTTATGTGAGGGGGGGGGTGGGGGGGATGGGGGGGATTGGGAGGGAATTGGGGGAGGAATTGGGGGGAGTGGGGATGGGGGAGGAGAGGGGGGAATGGGGGGGGAGAATGGGGGTTATATGGGGGGGTTGAGGGGGGGAGTGGGGGGGATTGGGAGTGGGGATGGGGGAGGTTGGGGGGCTTAAGGGTGGAGTGAGGCTTATATGGGGGGGTTATGTAATGGGGGGAGGGGGAGAGTGGGGTTTTGGGGGAGTTAAGTGGGCAGGGAGGGGGCGTTGGGGGGCAGTGGGGGGGATTGGGGGGGAATTGGGGGAGGAATTGGGGGGAGTGGGGATGGGGGAGGTGATGGGGGAATGGGGGGGAGAATGGGGGGTTATATGGGGGGGTTAAGGGGGGGGTGGGGGGAGGGGGCGTTGGGGGGGAGAGAGGGGGAATGGGGGGGGATTGGGGGGAGTGAGGGGGTTATATGGGAGGGGTAAGGGGGGGATGGGGGGAGGGGGAGGAAATGGAGGGGAGGGGGGAATTGGGGGAGGAAATGGGGGGATTGGGGGGGAAGGGGAGATTTGGGGGGGTTGATGGGGAATTGGGGGGGATAAAGGGGGGAGGGGGGGGGAAGGGGGAGGAAATGGGGTGGGAGGGGGGAATTGGGGGAGGAAATGGGGGATTGGGGGGGAAGGGGGATTTGGGGGGGTTAATGGGGAATGGGGGGGTAAGGGGGGATTGGGGGGGAATTGGGGGAGGAAATGGGGGCAGTGGGGGGGAAGAGGGGGGATTGGGGGCTTAATGGGGGAATGGGGGGATAAAGGGGGGTTTGGGGGGGAAAGGGGGAGGAAATGGGGGGAGTGGGGGGGGGAAGAGGGGGGATTGGGGGCTTAATGGGGAATGGGGGGGATAAAGGGGGGAGTGGGGGGGGAATGGGGGAGGAAATGGGGGAATTGGGGGAGAAGGGGGGATTTGGGGGTAAGGGGGGATTTGGGGGGGAATTGGGGGTGGAGGACGGAGGGGGGTGGGGGGGATGAGGGATGTGGGGGGGAATCTCCCCATAGAATCTCATATCCCTCATATCGTCCCATAGCGCCCCATATAATCCCATACCTCCCCATGGAATCCCATATCGCTCCACGTAATCCCACACAATCCCATATAATCCCATACCACCCCACATAATCCCACACCACCCCACATAATCCCATACCACCCCACATAATCCCATACCACCCCATACAATCCCGTATCACCCCATATAATCCCATACCTCCCCATGGAATCCCGTATTGCTCCACGTAATCCCACACAATCCCATATAATCCCATACCACCCCACATAATCCCACACCACCTCACATAATCCCATACCACCCCATATAATCCCACACCACCCCACATAATCCCATACCACCCCACATAATCCCATACCACCCCATACAATCCCGTATCACCCCATATAATCCCATACCTCCCCATGGAATCCCATATCGCTCCACGTAATCCCACACAATCCCATATAATCCCATACCACCCCACATAATCCCATACCACCCCATATAATCCCATACCACCCCACATAATCCCATACCACCCCACATAATCCCATACCACCCCACATAATCCCACACCACCTCACATAATCCCATACCACCCCATACAATCCCGTATCACCCCATATAATCCCATACCTCCCCATGGAATCCCATATCGCTCCACGTAATCCCACACAATCCCATATAATCCCATACCACCCCACATAATCCCACACCACCCCACATAATCCCATACCACCCCATATAATCCCATACCACCCCATATAATCCCGTATCACCCCATATAATCCCACATAGCGCACATCACCCCCACATATAATCCCATAATCCCACACATAACCCCATAATCCCATATAAAACCCCGTAATCTCATATAAAACCCCACAAGTTGTGGGGCAGTACCTGCCCCTCTCGCACCTGGTAGGACAGCAGCCCCATATCAACCCACATAACCCCACATAATGGCCCCATATCCCATGTAGAACCCCATAATCCCACATATAACCCCATAATCCTATATAAAACCCCATAATCCCATATAAAACCCCGTAATCCCATAGAAACCCCACAAATTCTGGGGCAGTACCTGCCCCTCTCGCAGCTGATAGGACAGCAGCCCCATATCACCCCACATAACGACCCCGTATCCCCACGTAGAACCCGATAATCCCGCATATAACCCCATAAACCCATATAAAACCCCATAATCCCATATAAAACCCCGTAATCTCATAGAAACCCCACAAGTTCTGGGGCAGTACCTGCCCCTCTCGCAGCTGGTAGGACAGCAGCCCCGTATCTCCCCACATAACCCCACATAATGGCCCCATATCCCCATGTAGAACCCCATATAACCCCATAATCCCATATAAAACCCCATAATCCCATATAAAACCCCGTAATCCCATAAAAACCCCACAAATTCTGGGGCAGTACCTGCCCCTCTCGCAGCTGGTAGGACAGCAGCCCCATATCACCCCACATAACGACCCCGTATCCCCACGTAGAACCCTATAGTCCTGCATATAACCCCATAATCCCATATAAAACCCCATAATCCCATATAAAACCCCGTAATCCCATATAAAACCCCACAAGTTGTGGGGCAGTACCTGCCCCTCTCGCACCTGGTAGGACAGCAGCCCCAGATCACCCCACATAACCCCACATAATGGCCCCATATCCCCACGTAGAACCCCATATAACCCCATAATCCCGCATATAACCCTATAAACCCATATAAAACCCCATAATCCCATATAAAACCCCATAATCCCATATAAAACCCCACAAGTTGTGGGGCAGTAGCTGCCCCTCTCGCACCTGGTAGGACAGCAGCCCCAGATCACCCCACATAACCCCTCATAACGGCCCCATATCCCCACGTAGAACCCCATATAACCCCATAATCCCATATAAAACCCCATAATCCCATATAAAACCCCATAATCCCATATAAAACCCGGTAATCCCATAGAAACCCCACAAATTCTGGGGCAGTACCTGCCCCTCTCGCAGCTGGTAGGACAGCAGCCCCGTATCTCCCCACATAACGGCCCCATAACCCCATGTAGAACCCCATATAACCCCATATACCCACATATAACCCCATAATCCCATATAAAACCCCGTAATGCCATAGAAACCCCACAAATTCTGGGGCAGTACCTGCTCCTCTCGCAGCTGGTAGGACAGCAGCCCCAGATCACCCCACATAACCCCACATAATGGCCCCATATCCCCATGTAGAACCCCATATAACCCCATATAACCCCATAATCCCATATAAAACCCCGTAATCCCATAGAAACCCCACAAGTTGTGGGGCAGTACTTGCCCCTCTCGCAGCTGGTAGGACAGCAGCCCCATATCACCCCACATAACCCCACATAATGGCCCCGTATCCCCATGTAGAACCCCATATACCCACATATAACCGCATATACCCATGTATAACCCCATAATCCCATATAAAACCCCATAATCCCATATAAAACCCCGTAATCCCATAGAAACCCCACAAGTTGTGGGGCAGTACCTGCCCCTCTCGCAGCTGGTAGGACAGCAGCCCCGTATCTCCCCACATAACGGCCCCATATCCCCATGTAGAACCCCATATAACCCCATATACCCACATATAACCCCATAATCCCATATAAAACCCCATAATCCCATATAAAACCCCATAATCCCATATAAAACCCCACAAGTTGTGGGGCAGTACCTGCCCCTCTCGCACCTGGTAGGACAGCAGCCCCAGATCACCCCACATAACGACCCCATATCCCCATGTAGAACCCCATATAACCCCATATACCCACATATAACCCCATAATCCCATATAAAACCCCATAATCCCATATAAAACCCCACAAGTTGTGGGGCAGTACCTGCCCCTCTCGCAGCTGGTAGGACAGCAGCCCCATATCACCCCACATAACGACCCCGTATCCCCACGTAGAACCCTATAATCCCACATATAACCCCATAATCCCATATAAAACCCCATAATCCCTTATAAAACCCCATAATCCCATATAAAACCCCACAAGTTGTGGGGCAGTACCTGCCCCTCTCGCAGCTGGTAGGACAGCAGCCTCATGTGGACGGGGCCGGGCCCGGTGTGAGCCACGGGGGGGGGGATGGTGACGGTGGCCCCGGGTTCGCCCCCCACCTGGGGCAGCTCTATGGGGTCGGGGGGCACTTCCAGGACCCGGCACAGCCCCACAGGGGGGGACGTCACCGCCGCCACCGACTGCGGGGGGGATATGGGGTCAGGGACCCCCATATGGGGCGGGGGGAGCGCCGTAATCCCATATGGGGACCCCGTCATCCCATTTGGGAGAGAGAAGACCCATAATTACATGTAAAAGTCCCGTAATCCCATATAGGAAGCCCATAATCCCATATAGGAGAGAGAAGATCCATAATTCCATGTAGGAGTCCCAAAATCCCATATAGAAAGCCCATAGTCCCATATAGGAAACCCATAATCCCATATAGGAAGCCCATAGTCCCATATAGGAAACCCATAATCCCATATAGGAAGCCCATAATCCTATATAGGAACCCCATAATCCCATATAGGAGAGAGAAACCCCATAATTCCATGTAGGAGTCCCAAACTCCCACATAGGAAGCCCATAATCCCATATAGGAAACCCATAATCCCATATAGGAAGCCCATAATCCCATATAGGAAGCCCATAATCCCATATAGGAGAGAGAAGATCCATAATTCCATGTAGGAGTCCCAAAATCCCATATAGGAAGCGCATAGTCCCATATAGAAACCCCATAATCCCATATAGGAGAGAGAAGACCCATAATCCCATATAGGAAGCCCATAATCCCATATAGGAACCCCCATAATCCCATATAGGAAGCCCATAGTCCCATATAGGAAACCCATAATCCCATATAGGAAGCCCATAATCCTATATAGGAACCCCATAATCCCATATAGGAGAGAGAAACCCCATAATTCCATGTAGGAGTCCCAAACTCCCACATAGGAAGCCCATAATCCCATATAGGAAACCCATAATCCCATATAGGAAGCCCATAATCCCATATAGGAAGCCCATAATCCCATATAGGAGAGAGAAGATCCATAATTCCATGTAGGAGTCCCAAAATCCCATATAGGAAGCGCATAGTCCCATATAGAAACCCCATAATCCCATATAGGAGAGAGAAGACCCATAATCCCATATAGGAAGCCCATAATCCCATATAGGAACCCCCATAATCCAGTATAGGAGGGAGAAGCCCCATAATTCCATGTAGAAGTCCCACAATCCCATATAGGAACCCCAAAATCCCATATAAAAAGCCCGTAATCCCATATAGGAAGCCCATAATCCCATATAGGAACCCCCATAATCCAGTATAGGAGAGAGAAGATCCATAATTCCATGTAGGAGTCCCAAAATCCCATATAGGAAGCCCATAGTCCCATATAGGAACCCCATAATCCCATATAGGAGAGAGAAGACCTATAATCCCATATAGGAAGCCCATAATCCCATATAGGAACCCCCATAATCCCATATAGGAGGGAGAAGCCCCATAATTCCATGTAGAAGTCCCACAATCCCATATAGGAACCCCAAAATCCCATATAAAAAGCCCGTAATCCCATATAGGAACCCCATAATCCCATATAGGAACCCCCATAATGCCATATAAGAACCCCTGTTAACCCATATAAGAGATAGAAGACCCATAATCCCATATAGGAACCCCATAATCCCATATAGGAGGGAGAAGCCCCATAATTCCATGAAAAAGTCCCATAATCTCATATAGGAACCCATAATCCCATATAGGAACCCCATAATCCCATATAGAAAACCCATAATCCCATATAGAAATCCCATAATCCCATATCAGAGAGATAAACCCCAAAATCACACGTAAAAGTCCCATAATCCCACACAGGAACCCCATAATCCCATATAGGAGAGAGAAGACCCATAATTCCATGTAGGAGTCCCCAAATCCCATATAGGAACCCCATAATCCCATGTAGGAAGCCCATAATCCCATATAGGAACCCCGTAATCCCATATAGGAGAGAGAAGACCCATAATCCAATGTAGGAACCCCCATAATCCCATATAGGAAGCCCATAATCCCATATAGGAAGCCCATAATCCCATATAGGAGAGAGAAGACCCATAATTCCATGTAGAAGTCCCACAATCCCATATAGTAACCCCATAATCCCATATAGGAAGCCCGTAATCCCATATAGGAAACCCCATAATGCCATATAAGAACCCCCGTAAATCTATATAGGAGATAGAAAACCCATAATCCCATATAGAAATCCCATAATCCCATATCAGAGAGAGAAACCCCAAAATCACACGTAAAAGTCCCATAATCCCATACAGGAACCCCATAATCCCATATAGAGAAAGTCCATAATCCCATATAGGAGAGAGAGGACCCATAATTGCATGTAGGAGTCCCCAATCCCATATAGGAACCCCATAATCCCATATAGGAACCCCATAATCCCATATAGGAACCCCTGTAAACCCATATAGGAGGGAGAAGCCCCATAATTCCATGTAAAAGTCCTATAATCCCATATAGGAACCCCATAATCCCATATGGGAAGCCCGTAATCCCATATAGAAAGCCCGATAATACCATATAAAAACCCCTGTAAATCTATATAGGAGATAGAAAACCCATAATCCCATATAGAAATCCCATAATCCCATATCAGAGAAAAAAAACCCCAAGATCACATGTAAAAGTCCCGTAATCCCATATAGAAAACCCATAATCCCATATAGGAACCCCATGATCCCATAAAGGAGAGAGAAGACCCATAATTCCATGTAGGAGTCCCACAATCCCATATAGGAAGCCCATAATCCCATATAGGAACCCCATAGTCCCAGATAGGAAGCCCATAATCCCATATAGGAACTCCATAGTCCCATATAGGAAGCCCATAATCCCACATAGGAACCCCATAGTCCCATATAGGAACTCCATAGTCCCATATAGGAAACCCATAATCCCATATAGGAACCCCATAGTCCCATATAGGAAGCCCATAATCCCATATAGGAACTCCATAGTCCCATATAGGAAGCCCATAATCCCACATAGGAACCCCATAGTCCCATATAGGAACTCCATAGTCCCATATAGGAAATCCATAATCCCATATAGGAAGCCCACAATCCCATATAGGAACCCCGTAATCCCATATAGGAAGCCAATAATCCCATATAGGAACTCCATAGTCCCATATAGGAAGCCCATAATCCCATATAGGAAGCCCATAATCCCATATAGGAACCCCATAGTCACATATAGGAAGCCCATAATCCCATATAGGAAGCTCATAATCCCATATAGGAACCCCATAGTCCCATATAGGAAGCCCATAATCCCATATAGGAACCCCATAGTCCCATATAGGAAGCCCATAATCCCATATAGGAAGCCCATAATCCCATATAGGAACCCCATAGTCACATATAGGAAGCCCATAATCCCATATAGGAAGCTCATAATCCCATATAGGAACCCCATAGTCCCATATAGGAAGCCCATAATCCCACATAGGAACCCCATAGTCCCATATAGGAACTCCATAGTCCCATATAGGAAACCCATAATCCCATATAGGAACCCCATAGTCCCATATAGGAAGCCCATAATCCCATATAGGAACTCCATAGTCCCATATAGGAAGCCCATAATCCCACATAGGAACCCCATAGTCCCATATAGGAACTCCATAGTCCCATATAGGAAATCCATAATCCCATATAGGAAGCCCACAATCCCATATAGGAACCCCGTAATCCCATATAGGAAGCCAATAATCCCATATAGGAACTCCATAGTCCCATATAGGAAGCCCATAATCCCATATAGGAAGCCCATAATCCCATATAGGAACCCCATAGTCACATATAGGAAGCCCATAATCCCATATAGGAAGCTCATAATCCCATATAGGAACCCCATAGTCCCATATAGGAAGCCCATAATCCCATATAGGAACCCCATAGTCCCATATAGGAAGCCCATAATCCCATATAGGAAGCCCATAATCCCATATAGGAACCCCATAGTCACATATAGGAACCCCATAATCCCATATAGGAAGCTCATAATCCCATATAGGAAGCCCGAGAACCCATATAGGAACGCCCCTAATCCCATATAGGAGAGAGAAGCCCCATAATCCCATGTAAAAAACCCCATAATCCCACATAGGAGATAGAAACCTCATAACATGGGGTCCCTATGGGGTCGTTATGGGGTCGCTATGGGGTCCGTATAGGGCCCTTATGGGGTCACTATGGGGTCATTATGGGCTGCAGACTCACGGCCAGCAGGTGGCTCTCAGTCCCATTATGGGTGGCTATGGGGTGTCTATGGGGTCCCTATAGGGTCCCTATGGGGTCCCTATGGGCCTATTATGGGCTGCAGACTCACGGTCAGCAGTTGGCTCTCAGTCCCATTATGGGGTCCCTATGGGGTCGTTATGGGGTCGCATTATGGGGTCCCTATGGGCTCATTATGGGCTCATTATGGGATGCAGACTCCCGGCCAGCAGGTGGCTCTCGGTCCCATTATGGGGTCCCTATGGGGTGGCTATGGGGTCGTTATGGGGTCCCTATGGGGTCCCTATGGGGTCCCTATGGGGTCGCTATGGGGTCACTATGGGGTCGCTATGGGGTCATTATGGGCTCATTATGGGATGCACACTCCCAACCAGCAGTTGGCTCTCGGTCCCATTATGGGGTCCCTATGGGGTTGTTATGGGGTCGCTATGGGGTCACTACGGGGTCGATATGGGTTCTCTATGGGGTCATTATGGGATGCACACTCCCGGCCAGCAGTTGGCTCCCAGTCCCATTATGGGGTCCCTATGGGGTCCCTATGGGGTCCCTATGGGGTCATTATGGGCTGCAGACTCACGGCCAGCAGGTGGCTCTCGGTCCCATTATGGGGTCCCTATGGGGTCTCTATGGGGTCATTATGGGATGGACACCCATAGCCAGCAGTTGACTCTCAGTCCCATTATGGGGTTCCTATCGGGCCCATATGGGGTCGCTATGGGGTCGCATTATGGGGTCCCTATGGGCTCATTATGGGCTGCAGACTCCCAACCAGCAGTTGGCTCCCGGTCCCATTATGGGGTCCCTATGGGGTCCCTATGGGGTGGCTATGGGGTCATTATGGGATGCAGACTCACGGCCAGCAGGTGGCTCTCGGTCCCATTATGGGGTGGCTATGGGGTCGTTATGGGGTCCCTATGGGCTCATTATGGGATGCAGACTCACGGCCAGCAGGTGGCTCTCGCTCCCATTATGGGGTCCCTATGGGGTCGTTATGGGGTGGCTATGGGCTCATTATGGGCCTATTATGGGCTGCAGACTCACGGCCAGCAGGTGGCTCTCGGTCCCATTATGGGGTCCCTATGGGGTGGCTATGGGCTCCCTATGGGGTCATTATGGGCTGCAGACTCACGGCCAGCAGGTGGCTCTCGGTCCCATTATGGGGTCCCTATGGGGTGGCTATGGGCTCCCTATGGGGTCATTATGGGCTGCAGACTCACGGCCAGCAGGTGGCTCTCGGTCCCATTATGGGGTCCCTATGGGGTGGCTATGGGGTGGCTATGGGCCTATTATGGGATGCAGACTCACGGCCAGCAGGTGGCTCTCGGTCCCATTATGGGGTCCCTATGGGGTCCCTATGGGGTGGCTATGGGCCTATTATGGGATGGACACTCACGGCCAGCAGGTGGCTCTCGGTCCCATTATGGGGTCCCTATGGGGTCCCTATGGGGTCACTATGGGGTCATTATGGGCTGCAGACTCACGGCCAGCAGGTGGCTCTCGGTCCCATTATGGGGTGGCTATGGGGTCCCTATGGGGTGGCTATGGGCTCATTATGGGCTCATTATGGGATGCAGACTCACGGCCAGCAGGTGGCTCTCTGTCCCATTATGGGGTCCCTATGGGGTCCCTATGGGGTGGCTATGGGCTCATTATGGGCTCATTATGGGATGCAGACTCACGGCCAGCAGGTGGCTCTCGGTCCCATTATGGGGTCCCTATGGGGTCCCTATGGGGTGGCTATGGGCTCATTATGGGCCTATTATGGGATGCAGACTCACAGCCAGCAGGTGGATCCCGGTCCCATTATGGGGTCCCTATGGGGTCCCTATGGGGTGGCTATGGGCCTATTATGGGATGGACACTCACGGCCAGCAGGTGGCTCTCGGTCCCATTATGGGGTCCCTATGGGGTCCCTATGGGGTGGCTATGGGCCTATTATGGGATGGACACTCACGGCCAGCAGGTGGCTCTCGGTCCCATTATGGGGTCCCTATGGGGTCCCTATGGGGTCCCTATGGGCCTATTATGGGCTGCAGACTCACGGCCAGCAGGTGGCTCTCGGTCCCATTATGGGGTCCCTATGGGGTCCCTATGGGCTCATTATGGGCTCATTATGGGATGCAGACTCATGGCCAGCAGGTGGCTCTCGGTCCCATTATGGGGTCCCTATGGGGTCCCTATGGGGTGGCTATGGGCCTATTATGGGATGCAGACTCCC
Source organism: Gallus gallus (assembly GCF_016699485.2). Classification (NCBI taxonomy): domain Eukaryota; kingdom Metazoa; phylum Chordata; class Aves; order Galliformes; family Phasianidae; genus Gallus; species Gallus gallus. Next base: position 57,028 of record NW_024095997.1, on the reverse strand, counting down.
GGCCAGCAGGTGGCTCTCGGTCCCATTATGGGGTCCCTATGGGGTCCCTATGGGGTGGCTATGGGCTCATTATGGGCCTATTATGGGATGCAGACTCACAGCCAGCAGGTGGCTCTCGGTCCCATTATGGGGTCCCTATGGGGTGGCTATGGGCCTATTATGGGATGCAGACTCACGGCCAGCAGGTGGCTCTCTGTCCCATTATGGGGTCCCTATGGGGTCCCTATGGGGTCCCTATGGGGTCATTATGGGCTGCAGACTCACGGCCAGCAGGTGGCTCCCGGTCCCATTATGGGGTCCCTATGGGGTCCCTATGGGGTGGCTATGGGCTCATTATGGGCTCATTATGGGATGTAGACTCACGGCCAGCAGGTGGCTCTCGGTCCCATTATGGGGTCCCTTTGGGGTCCCTATGGGGTCCCTATGGGGTCATTATGGGCTCATTATGGGCTGCAGACTCACGGCCAGCAGGTGGCTCTCGGTCCTATTACGGGGTCCCATTATGGGGTCCAATTATGGGGTGGCTATGGGGTCCCTATGGGGTCCCTATGGGGTCATTATGGGATGTAGACTCACGGCCAGCAGGTGGCTCTCGGTCCCATTATGGGGTCCCTATGGGGTCCCTATGGGGTGGCTATGGGCCTATTATGGGATGTAGACTCACGGCCAGCAGGTGGCTCCCGGTCCCATTATGGGGTCCCTATGGGGTCCCTATGGGGTGGCTATGGGCCTATTATGGGATGGACACTCACGGCCAGCAGGTGGCTCTCGGTCCCATTATGGGGTGGCTATGGGGTCCCTATGGGGTCCCTATGGTGTGGCTATGGGGTCATTATGGGATGCAGACTCACGGCCAGCAGGTGGCTCTCGGTCCCATTATGGGGTCCCTATGGGGTCCCTATGGGGTGGCTATGGGCTCATTATGGGATGGACACTCACGGCCAGCAGGTGGCTCTCGGTCCCATTATGGGGTCCCTATGGGGTGGCTATGGGGTCACTATGGGGTCATTATGGGCTGCAGACTCACGGCCAGCAGGTGGCTCTCGGTCCCATTATGGGGTGGCTATGGGGTCCCTATGGGGTGGCTATGGGCTCATTATGGGCTCATTATGGGATGCAGACTCACGGCCAGCAGGTGGCTCTCGGTCCCATTATGGGGTCCCTATGGGGTCCCTATGGGGTGGCTATGGGCCTATTATGGGATGCAGACTCACGGCCAGCAGGTGGCTCTCGGTCCCATTATGGGGTCCCTATGGGGTCCCTATGGGGTGGCTATGGGCCTATTATGGGATGCAGACTCACGGCCAGCAGGTGGCTCTCGGTCCCATTATGGGGTCCCTATGGGGTCCCTATGGGGTGGCTATGGGCCTATTATGGGATGCAGACTCACGGCCAGCAGGTGGCTCTCTGTCAGCCCCCAGAAGCTCTTCCAGAAGCCCACGTCGAGGCGCTGTGTGAGCCGCTCAAACTCCGCCCCGCGCAGCTCCGGGTCCAAAGCCAGGCGGCCCCCCGCAAACAGCGAGCCGGCAGCCGCGCCTGCGGGCATTATGGGATGGATGGGGTGTGGGGACACATAGGGACACATAGGGACACATAGGGACACATAGGGACACATAGGGACACATAGGGACACATAGGGACCCATAGGGACACATAGAGACCCATAGGGACCCATAGGGACACATGGGGACACACAGAGCCAGGCGGCCCCCCGCAAACAGCGAGCCGGCAGCCGCGCCTGCGGGCATTATGGGATGGATTGGGGTGTGAGGGGACACATAGGGACACGTGGGGACACATAGAGACACATAGGGACACATAGGGACACATAGGGACACATAGGGACCCATAGGGACACATAGAGACCCATAGGGACCCATAGGGACACATAGAGACACATAGGGACCCATAGGGACACATGGGGACACACAGAGCCAGGCGGCCCCCCGCAAACAGCGAGCCGGCAGCCGCGCCTGCGGGCATTATGGGATGGATTGGGGTGTGAGGGGACACATAGGGACACGTGGGGACACATAGAGACACATAGGGACACATAGGGACACATAGGGACACATAGGGACCCATAGGGACACATAGAGACCCATAGGGACCCATAGGGACACATGGGGACACACAGAGCCAGGCGGCCCCCCGCAAACAGCGAGCCGGCAGCCGCGCCTGCGGGCATTATGGGATGGATTGGGGTGTGAGGGGACACATAGGGACACATAGGGACACATAGGGACCCATAGGGACACATAGGGACACATAGGGACACATAGGGACACATAGGGACACATAGGGACACATAGGGACACATAGGGACCCATAGGGACACATAGGGACACATAGGGACACATAGGGACACACAGAGCCAGGCGGCCCCCCGCAAACAGCGAGCCGGCAGCCGCGCCTGCGGGCATTATGGGATGGATTGGGGTATTACGGGGGGTATTGGGGTGTGTGGGGTGTATAGGGACACATGGGGACACATAGGGACACATAGAGACACATAGAGACCCATAAAGACATATAGGGACACATAGGGACACATGGGGACACATAGGGACACATAGAGACCGCATAGGGACACATAGGGACACATGGGGACCCATAGGGACACATAGGGACACGTAGGGACACATAGAGACCCATAAAGACATATAGGGACACATAGAGACACATAGAGACATATAGGGACACATAGGGACCCATAGGGACCCATAGGGACCCATAGGGACACATAGGGACACGTAGGGACACATAGGGACACATGGGGACACATGGGGACACATAGAGACCCATAGGGACACATAGGGACATGTGGGGACCCATAGGGACACATAGAGACCTATAGAGACCCCATAGGGACACAGAGGGACACATAGGGACACTTAGAGACCCATAGGGACACATGGGGACACATGGGGACACACACAGACCCTATAGAGACACATAGGAACACATAGGGACACATAGAGACCTATAGAGACCCCATAGGGACACATAGGGACACATAGGGACCCATAGGGACACATAGGGACCCATAGGGACACATAGGGACACATAGGGACACATAGGGACACATAGGGACACACAGAGCCAGGCGGCCCCCCGCAAACAGCGAGCCGGCAGCCGCGCCTGCGGGCATTATGGGATGGATTGGGGTGTGGGGACACATGGGGACACATAAGGACACATAGGGACCCATAAAGACATATAGGGACACATAGGGACACATGGGGACACATAGAGACCCATAGGGACACATAGGGACCCATAGGGACACATAGGGACACATAGGGACACATAGGGACACATAGATACCCTATAGAGACACATAGGGACACATGGGGACACACAGAGACCCCATAGGGACACGTAGGGACACATGGGGACACATGGGGACAAATAGGGACACATAGGGACCCCTTATGGACACATAGAGACCCATAGGGACACATAGAGACATATAGAGACCCCATAGGGACACAGAGGGACACATAGGGACACTTAGAGACCCATAGGGACACATGGGGACACATGGGGACACACACAGACCCTATAGAGACACATAGGAACACATAGGGACACATAGAGACCTATAGAGACCCCATAGGGACACATAGGGACACATAGGGACCCATAGGGACACACAGGGACCCATAGGGACACATAGGGACACATAGGGACACATAGGGACCCATAGGGACACATAGGGACACATAGGGACCCATAGGGACACATAGGGACACATAGGGACACATAGGGACACACAGAGCCAGGCGGCCCCCCGCAAACAGCGAGCCGGCAGCCGCGCCTGCGGGCATTATGGGATGGATGGGGTGTGGGGACACATAGGGACACATAGGGACACATAGGGACACATAGAGACCCATAGGGACCCATAGGGACCCATAGGGACACATAGAGACCCATAGGGACCCATAGGGACACATAGAGACCCATAGGGACCCATAGGGACACATAGAGACCCATAGAGACCCATAGGGACACAAAGGGACCCATAGGGACCCATAGGGACACATAGAGACCCATAGGGACACATAGAGACCCATAGGGACACATGGGGACACATAAGGACACATAGGGACCCATAAAGACATATAGGGACACATAGGGACACATAGAGACCCATAGAGACCCATAGGGACACATAGGGACCCATAGGGACACAAAGGGACACATAGGGATACATTGGGACACATAGGGACACATGGGGACACACAGAGACCCCATAGGGACACGTAGGGACACATGGGGACACATGGGGACAAATAGGGACACATAGGGACCCCTTATGGACACATAGGGACACATAGAGACCCATAGGGACACATAGAGACCTATAGAGACCCCATAGGGACACATAGGGACACATAGGGACACTTAGAGACCCATAGGGACACATGGGGACACATGGGGACACACACAGACCCTATAGAGACACATAGGAACACATAGGGACACATAGAGACCTATAGAGACCCCATAGGGACACATAGAGACCCCATAGGGACACATGGGGACACATAGAGACCCATAGGGACACATGGGCACACATAGAGACCCATAGGGACACATAGAGACTCCATAGGGGCACATGGGGACACATGGGGACACATAGAGACCCTATAGGAACACATAGGAACACATAAGGACACATGGGGACACATAGGGACACATGGGGACACATAGAGCCCCATATGGACACATAGGGACACATAGGGACACACAGAGACCCCATAGGGACGCATAGAGACCCATAGGGACACATAGAGACTCATAGAGACATATAGGGACACATAGGAACACATAGAGACCCCATAGGGACACATAGGGACACACAGAGCCAGGCGGCCCCCCGCAAACAGCGAGCCCGCAGCCACGCCTGCGGGGATTATGGGATGGATGGCTGTGTGGGGACACATGGGGACACGTGGGGACACGTGGGGACACATAGGGACACATAGGGACACATAGGGACACGTGGGGACACATAGAGACCCACAGGGACACACAGAGACTCCATAGGGACACATAGAGACATATAGGGACACATAGGGACACATAGAGACCCATAGAGACCCATAGGGACACATAGGGACCCAAAGGGACACATAGGGACACACAGAGACTCCATAGGGACACATAGAGACCCCATAGGGACACATAGAGACACATAGAGACATATAGGGACACATAGGAACACATAGAGACCCCATAGGGACACATGGGGACACATAGAGACCCATAGGGACACATAGAGACTCCATAGGGGCACATGGGGACACATGGGGACACATAGAGACCCTATAGGAACACATAGGAACACATAAGGACACATGGGGACACATAGGGACACATGGGGACACATAGAGCCCCATATGGACACATAGGGACACATAGGGACACACAGAGACCCCATAGGGACACATAGAGACACATAGGGACACATAGAGACCCATACGGACACATAGGGACACATAGAGACCCATAGAGACATATAGGGACCCATAGGAACACATAGAGACCCCATAGGGACACATAGGGACACACAGAGACCCCATAGGGACACATAGGGACACATAGGAACACATAGGGACACATAGAGACCCATAGGGACACATAGGGACACATAGGGACACATAGGGACACATGGGGACACATAGGGACACATAGGGACACATAGAGACCCATAGGGACACATAGGGACCCATGGGGACACACAGAGCCAGGCGGCCCCCCGCAAACAGCGAGCCGGCAGCCGCGCCTGCGGGCATTATGGGATGGATTGGGGCATTACGGGGGGTATTGGGGTGTGTGGGGTGTATAGGGACACATGGGGACACATAGGGACACATAGAGACCCATAGGGACACATAGGGACCCATAGGGACCCATAGGGACACATAGGGACACATAGGGACCCATAGGGACACATAGGGACACATAGGGACCCATAGGGACATATAGGGACACATAGGGACACATAGAGAACCCATAGGAATCCATAGGGACACATAGAGACCCCATAGGGACACATAGGGACACATAGAGACCCCATAGGTACACATGGGGACACATAGAGACCCATAGGGACCCATAGGGACCCATAGGGACACATAGAGACCCATAGGGACACATAGGGACACATAGAAACACATAGGAACACATAGAGACCACATAGGGACACATAGGGACACATAGGGACACATAGAGACCCATACGGACCCATAGGGACACATAGAGACCCCATAGGTACACATAGAGACACATAGAGACACATAGAGACCCATAGAGACATATAGGGACACATAGGAACACATAGAGACCCCATAGGGACACATGGGGACACACAGAGCCAGGCGGCCCCCCGCAAACAGGGAGCCAGCAGCCGTGCCTGCGGGTATTATGGGATGGATGGGTGTATGGGGACACATGGGGACATGTGGGGACACATAGGGACCCCATATGGACACATAGGGACACATAGAGACCCACAGAGACCCATAGGGACACAGAGACCCCATAGGGACACATAGAGACCCATAGAGACACATAGAGACCCATAGAGACATATAGGGACACATAGGAACACATAGAGACCCCATAGGGACACATGGGGACACATAGAGACCCCATAGGGATCCATAGGGACACATAGAGACCCATAGGGACACATAGGGACACATAGAGACCCCATAGGGATCCATAGGGACACATAGAGACTCCATAGGGATCCATAGGGACACATAGAGACCCCATAGGGACCCATAGGGACACATGGGGACACATAGGGATCCATAGGGACACATAGAGACCCCATAGGGATCCATAGGGACACATGGGGACACATAGAGACCCACAGGAACACACAGAGACCCTATAGGGACACATAGGGACACATAGAGACCCCATAGGGACACATGGGGACACATAGGGACACGTGGGGACACATAGGGACCTATAGGGACACATAGGGACGCATGAGGACATATAGGGACACATAGGGACCCCATAGGGACACATAGGGACGCATGGGGACACACATAGGGACATATATGGACACACGGGGACACATTGGGGCCCATAGGGACTCATAGGGACACATGGGGACACATGGGTGACCCCACACACCCTCACCCAGCCCCGCCCGCCCCACAGCTGTAGGCCTCCCCGTAGGACACCAACCCCACACCCCATGACCCCATAGATGACCCCATAACCCCACAGCTGACTCCATGACCCCAGAGGTGACCCCATGACCCCCCACACTCACCCAGCCCCGCCCCCCCGCAGCCGTAGGCCTCCCCATAGGACACCAACCCCACACATGACCCCATAACCCCACACATGACCCCATAACCCCATGACCCCATAGATGACCCCGTGACCCCAGAGGTGACCCCGTGACCCCCCACACTCACCCAGCCCCGCCCCCCCGCAGCTGTAGGCCTCCCCGTAGGACACCAACCCCACACATGACCCCATAACCCCACACATGACCCCATAGATGACCCCATGACCCCATAGATGACCCCGTGACCCCACAGCTGACCCCGTGACCCCAGAGGTGACCCCGTGACCCCCACACTCACCCAGCCCCGCCCCCCCGCAGCTGTAGGCCTCCCCATAGGACACCAACCCCACACATAACCCCATAACCCCACGACCCCACAGCTGACCCCATAACCCCATGACCCCATAGATGACCCCGTGACCCCAGAGGTGACCCCGTGACCCCCCACACTCACCCAGCCCCACCCCCCCGCAGCTGTAGGCCTCCCCATAGGACACCAACCCCACACATAACCCCATAACCCCACGACCCCATAGATGACCCCGTGACCCTGTAGATGACCCTGTGACCCCAGAGGTGACCCCGTGACCCCCACACTCACCCAGCCCCGCCCCCCCGCAGCTGTAGGCCTCCCCGTAGGACACCAACCCCACAGCTGACCCCATGACCCCACAGCTGACCCCATAACCCCATGACCCCATAGGTGACCCCGTGACCCCGTAGATGACCCCGTGACCCCCACACTCACCCAGCCCCGCCCCCCCGCAGCTGTAGGCCTCCCCGTAGGACACCAACCCGATGGCGATGGTCTGCAGCAGCGGCCGCATGGATGGCACGAACTGCGGGCGGAGCCGCGTCACCGCCTGATGACGTCACCCGGCGCCCGCTGATGACGTCACCCCGCCCACCCCGTTCAGCTCAACGGCCAACCGAGCCCCCATTGATCTCAAGGGCACCATTGGCTCCGATGAGCCCATTCACCTCAATGGCTCCATTCACTCCATGCACCTCATTGACCTCAATGGCCCCATTGACTCCGATGAGCCCATTGGCCTCAATGGCCCCATTTACCCCATTCACCCCATTGACCCCAATGGCCCCATTGACTCCGATGAGCCCATTGGCCTCAATGGCCCCATTTACCCCATTCACCCCATTGACCCCAATGGCCCCATTGACTCCGATGAGCCCATTGGCCTCAATGGCCCCATTTACCCCATTCACCCCATGGACCTCAATGGCCCCATTGCCACCAATGAGCCCATTCACCTCAATGACCCCATTCATCCCATTGGCCTCAATGGCCCCATTCACCCCATTCACCCCAATGGCACCATTGGCTCCGATGAGCCCATTCACCTCAATGGCCCCATTCACTCCATTCACCCCATTGACCTCAATGGCCCCATTGCCACCAATGAGCCCATTCACCTCAATGACCCCATTCACCCCATTCACCCCAATGGCACCATTGGCTCCGATGACTCCATTCACCTCAATGGCCCCATTGACCCCATTGACCCCATTGACCCCAATGGCCCCATTGACTCCGATGAGCCCATTGGCCTCAATGGCCCCATTGACCCCATTGACCTCGGTGGCCCCATTCACCCCCACTGATCTCAAGGGCCCCATTTACTCCATTCACCCCCATTGGCCTCAACGGCCCCATTCACCCATTGACCTCAATGGCCCCATTGATTCCAATGAGCCCATTGGCCTCAATGACTCCATTTACCCCATTCACCCCCACTGACCTCAACGGCCCCATTGACTCCAATGAGCCCATTGACCCAATGGCCCCATTGACCCCATTCAACCCAATGTCCCCATTGACCCCAATGCCCCCATTGACCCCAAGGCCCCCAACGTCCCCATTGATCCCAATGCCCCCATTGACCCCAATCACCCTACTGACCCCAATGCCCCCATTGACCCCAATGACCCCAATGCCCCCATTGATCCCAATGCCCCCATTGACCCCAATGCCATCATTGACCCCAACGGCCCCATTGATCCCAATGACCCCAACGTCCCCATTGATCCCAATGCCCCCATTGACCCCAATGCCCCCAATGACCCTAATGTCCCCATTGACCCCAATGCCCCCATTGACTCCACTCACCCTACTGACCCCAATGCCCCCACTGACCCCAATGACCCCAATGCCCCCATTGATCCCAATGTCCCCATTGATCCCATTGACCTCAATGCCCCCATTGACCCCAATGCCATCATTGACCCCAACGTTCCCATTGACCCCAATGGCCCCATTGACCCCAATGTCCCCACTGATCCCAATGGCCCCATTGACTCCGACATCCCCAATGACCCCAACGTCCCCATTGATCCCAATGTCCCCATTGATCCTAATGCCCCCATTGACCCCAATGCCATCATTGACCCCAATGCCCCCAATGACCCCAATGTCCCCATTGACCCCAATGCCCCCAATGACCCCAATGTCCCCATTGATCCCACTGACCTCAATGCCCCCATTGACTCCAATGACCCCAATGTCCCCATTGATCCCAATCACCCCATTAATCCCATTGACCCCAACGTCCCCATTGAGCCCAACACCCCCAATGACCCCATTGACCCCAATGCCTCCATTGATCCCAATGGCCCCATTGACCCCATTGACCCCAACACCCCCATTGACCCCAATGGCCCCATTGATCCTATTGACCCCAATGCCCTCATTGACCCCAATCACCCCATTGATCCCATTGACCCCAATGCCCCCATTGACTCCAATGTCCCCATTGATCCCAATGGCCCCATTGATCCCATTGACCCCAATGCCCCCATTGTCTCCAATGACCCCAACACCCCCAATGACCCCATTGACCCCAATGACCCCATTGACCCCAACACCCCCATTGACCCCAATGCCCCCATCGACCCCATCGACCCCACAGACCCCCCCACCCCACACTGACCTGGAACCCGAGACCCCTCCCCTGGCAGCCCCCCGAGTGCATGGTGCTGTACTCCCTCAGCACCGCCTCCCCCAGCCCGGATTCCTCGGAAGCAAACAGCGCCCCCTGTGGGCCGGAGGCCAAAACCACCCCCAGCAGCACCGCTGCGCCCCAATGGCCCCATGGATCCCATTCAGCCCTATGGCCCCATGGAGCCCACGGAGCCCAATGTATCCATTCATCCCAATGGCCCCATTGATCCCATTGACCCCAATGTCCCCATTGACCCCAACACCCCCATTGACCCCAACGTCCCCGCTGACCCCAATGCCCTCATTGACCCCACCGTCCGCATTGACCCCAATGGCCCCATTGACCCCAATGCCCCCATTGACCCCAATGCCCCCAATGACCCCAACGGCCCCATTGACCCCAATGCCCCCAATGACCCCACTGACCCCAACGTCCCCATTGACCCCAATGGCCCCATTGACCCCAACGCCCCCAATGACCCCATTGACCCCAACGTCCCCATTGACCCCAACGACCCCATTGACCCCAACACCCCCATTGACCCCAACACCCCCATTGACCCCAACATCCCCATTGACCCCAATGTCCCTATAGACCCCAATATCCCCATGGATCACCCCTGCCCCTCACTGACCTGGAACCCGAGACACCTCCCATAGAAGCACCCCGAATGCATGGTGCTGTACTCCCTCAGCACCGCCTCCCCCAGCCCGGATTCTTCGGAAGCAAACAGCGCCCCCTGTGGGCCGGAGGCCAAAACCACCCCCAGCAGCACCGCTGCGCCCCAATGGCCCCATGGATCCCATTCAGCCCTATGGCCCCATGGAGCCCACGGAGCCCAATGCCCTCATTGATCCCAATGGCCCCTTTGATCCCATTGACCCCTTTGATCCCATTGACCCCATTGATCCCATTGACTCCATTGACCCCAATGTCCCCATTGATCCCATTGACCCCAATGCCCCATTGATCCCATTGACCCCAACGCCCCCATTGACTCCAATGTCCCCATTGACCCCAATGGCCCCATTGACCCCAACGCCCCCAATGACCCCATTGACCCCAACGGCCCCATTGACCCCAACGGCCCCATTGATCCCAACACCCCCATTGACCCCAATGCCCCCATTGACCCCAATGCCCCAAATGACCCCATTGACCCCAATGACCCCATTGACCCCAATGGCCCTATAGACCCCAACACCCCCATCGACCCCATTGCCCCCCCTGCCCCACACTGACCTGGAACCCGAGACACCTCCCATAGAAGCACCCCGAGTGCATGGTGCTGTACTCCCTCAGCACCGCCTCCCCCAGCCCGGATTCTTCGGAAGCAAACAGCGCCCCCTTTGGGCTGGAGGCCAAAACCCCCTGAGCCAAACACAGCAAAGCCCTCAGCTGCCCCAGAGCCGCCCCGTAGGCCTCCAATTCGGCTGCGTTGTGTTCCTTCCTAAAGAAGACGCTGTGCCTCCGGGCCGCCACGTAACGGCATTTGGCCACGGCGTGGGCCACGCAACGCCGCGTGGCGGCCACCAAACTCCTGTAGCCGTTGCCAGGGCTGGAAGGGTCGAGGTCGAAAAGGTGTTGGAGGCGTTGGAGGTGTCTCAAAGGGCCTTCCAGGCGGCCTCCGTGATGGCGGAGGAGTTGGAAGGCGGCGGCGAAGCGGCGGCCCACGGCGGTGTCCGTGGTGAGGAAGAAGGCGGCGTTGTCCGAAGCCAATGAGGAGAGGGCGCGGAAAAGGGGGCGGGGGTCCGGGGATGGGGGGGGGTCCATCGGGGGGGGGATGTGGGGGGGGAGTGAGAGGGGGGGTTGGGGGGGAGAGATTTGGGGTTGGGGGGGAGAGATGGGGGGGTTGGGGGGAGAGATGGAAGGGGGCAGAGATGGGGGGGTTGGGGGGGAGAGATGGAAGGGGGGGGAGAGATGGGGGAGGGGGGAAAGATGGGGGAGGGGGGAGAGATGGAGGGGTTGGGGGGGAGATGGGGGAGGGGGGAGAGATGGAGGGGGGGGGAGAGATGGAGGGGGTTGGGGCGGAGATGGGGGGGTTGGGGGGGAGAGATGGGGGAGGGGGGAGAGATATGAGGGGGGGGGAGATGGAGGGGGGCTTGGGGGGTGAGAGGTGTGGATGTGGGGTGGGATATGGGGGAGGATATGGGGCTGGGGGTGAGAGGTGGGGTCTGAGATGGGGTCGTGGGGGTCAGATATGGGGCTGGGGGGTGTGAGATGGGGCTGGGGGGGGTCTGAGATGGGGTTGTGGGGTCAGATATGGGGCTGGGGGGTCTGAGATGGGGTTGTGGGGTGAGAGGTGCGGATGTGGGGTGGGGTATGGGGGAAGATATGGGGCTGGGGGTGAGAGGTGGGGTTGTGGGGTGGGATATGGGGTTGTGGGGGTCAGATATGGGGCTGGGGGGGCTGATATGGGGCTGGGGAGGGGCTGATATGGGGCTGAGGCTGAGATATGGGGTCTGAGATGGGGTTGTGGGGTCAGATATGGGGCTGGGGGGTGAGAGGTGGGGTTGTAAGATTAGATATGGGGCTGCGGGTGAGAGATGGGGTCTGTGATGGGGTTGTGGGGTCAGATGTGGGGCTGGGGGGGCTGATATGGGGCTGGGGAGGGGCTGATATGGGGCTGAGGGTGAGAGATGGGGTCTGAGATGGGGCTGGGGGGGTCCGAGATGGGGTTGTGGGGACAGATATGGGGCTGGGGGTTCTGAGATGGGGTTGTGGGGTGAGAGATGGGGGTATGGGGTCAGATATGGGGCTGGGGGGTGAGAGATGGGGTTGTGGGTTGAGATGTGGGGCTGGGGGGTGAGATATGGGCTTGTGGGGGTCAGATATGGGGCTGGAGCGTGAGAGATGGGGTTATGGGGCCAGATATGGGGCTGGGGGTACTGATATGGGGCTGGGGAGGGGTCTGATATGGGGTTGTGGGGTGAGAGGTGGGGTTGTGGAGTCAGATATGGGGCTGGGGGGTCCGAGATGGGGTTGTGGGGTGAGAGGTGCGGATGTAGGGCGGGATATGGGGCTGGGGGGTCAGATATGGGGCTGGGGGGTGAGAGATGGGGTCTGTGATGGGGTTGTGGGGTCAGATATGGGGCTGGGGGGTCTGAGATGGGGTTGTAGGGTGAGAGGTGGGGTTGTGGGGTCGGATATGGGGTCAGATATGGGGCTGGGGGTGAGAGATGGGGTTGTGGGGTGAGAGATGAAGAGATACGGAGCTGAGGGGGCTGATATGGGGCTGGGGAGGGGCTGATATGGGGCTGAGGCTGAGATATGGGGTCTGAGATGGGGTTGTGGGGTCAGATGTGGGGTTGGGGGGTGAGAGGTGCGGATGTGGGGTGGGATATGGGGGAGGATATGGGGCTGGGGGTGAGAGGTGGGGTCTGAGGTGGGGTTGTGGGGTCAGATATGGGGCTGGGGGGGGTCTGAGATGGGGTTGTGGGGTGAGAGGTGCGGATGTGGGGTGGGATATGGGGTTGTGGAGTCAGATATGGGGCTGGGGGGTGAGATATGGGGTTGTGGGGGTCAGATATGGGGCTGGGGGTGTCTGAAATGGGATTGTGGGGTGAAAGATGGGATTGTGGGGTCAGATATGGGGTTGTGGGGTGAGATATGGGGCTGGGGGTGCTGATATGGGGGTTATGGGGTCTGATGTGGGGCTGTGGGGTGAGATGTGGGGCTGAGAGTGAGAGATGGGGATCGGGGGGGGCTGATGTGGGATGGGGGGGTGAGAGGTGGGGTTGGGGCCAGGATCTATGGGGCCGGGATCTATGGGGCTCGAATCTATGCAGCTGGGATCTATGGGGCCAGGATCTATGGGGCTCGGAGCTGTGGGGCCGGGATCTATGGGGCTGGGATCTACGGGGTCAGGATCTATGGGGCCGGGATCTATGGGGCTGGGATCTATGGGGCCGGGAGCTGTGGGGCCGGGAGCTGTGGGGCTCGGAGCTGTGGGGCCGGGATCTATGGGGCTCAGATCTATGGGACCGGGAGCTGTGGGGCTCGGAGCTGTGGGGCCGGGAGCTGTGGGGCTGGGATCTATGGGGCCGGGAGCTGTGGGGTTGGGATCTATGGGGCCGGGATCTATGGGACTGGGATCTATGGGGCCAGGAACTGTGGGGCTGGGATCTATGGGGCTCAGAGCTGTGGGGCCGGGAGCTGTGGGGATGGGATCTATGGGGCTGGGAGCTGTGGGGCTGGGATCTATGGGGCCAGGATCTATGGGGCTGAGAGCTGTGGGGAAGGAGGGGGGGGGTTGTGGGGCTCAGGGGCCGCGGTTATAAACCTCCCCCCCACCTCCCCCCACCCAAAAGGTGGGGCAATAAATGTGGGGCGGGGCTGGGGGGGCAGCAGGGGGGGATGCGGGGCAGGGGGTGAGGATCTATGGGGCAGAATACGGTGGCATGGGGGGGGATCTATGGGGCAGGAAATGGGCACATATAGGGCAGGGAATAGGGATCTATGGGGCTGCGTTTGGGGAATCTATGGGGCAGGGAATGGGGTCCTGGGGGATCTATGGGGCACGGAATGGAGGATCTATGGGGCAGGGAATGGGGTCCTGGGGATCTATGGGGCAAGGAATGGGGGATCTATGGGGCAGAGAATGGGGTCCTGGGGATCTATGGGGCAAGGAATGAGGATCTATGGGGCCCTGGGGATCTATGGGGCAAGGAATGGGGGATCTATGGGGCAGGGAATGAGAGATCTATGGGGCAGAGAATAGGGTGCTGGGGGATCTATGGGGCAGGAAATATGGATCTATGGGGCACGGAATGGGGTCTTGGGGGATCTATGGGGCAGGAAATGGGGATCTATGGGGCAGGGAATGGGGGATCTATGGAGCAGGGCATGAGGGATCTATGGGGCAGGATCAGGACCTGGGAACCCCCCTATAGGGCCCCCAGAGGTGGAATCTATGGGGTGGGGCACAGCGGGGTCCCAGGGGATGTGGGGCAGAGGCAGCTTGGGCAACGCAGTGGGGCAGGGGGCAGTGGGGTGGGGGGCAGAAGGGTGCGGGGCAGAGGGGTGCGGGGCAGAGAGGTGCGGGGCAGAGGGGTGAGGGGCAGAGGGGTGTGGGGCAGAGAGGTGTGGGGCAGAAGGCTGTGGGGCAGAAGGCTGTGGGGCAGAGAGGTGTGGGGCAGAGGGGTGTGGGGCAGTGGGGTGGGGGGCAGAAGGGTGCGGGGCAGAGGGGTGCGGGGCAGAGAGGTGCGGGGCAGAGGGGTGCGGGGCAGAGGGGTGTGGGGCAGAGAGGTGTGGGGCAGAAGGCTGTGGGGCAGAAGGCTGTGGGGCAGAGAGGTGTGGGGCAGAGGGGTGTGGGGCAGAGAGGTGTGGGGCAGTGGGGTGTGGGGCAGAGAGTTGTGGGGCAGTGGGATGTGGGGCAGAGAAGTGTGGGGCAGAGGGGTGCGGGGCAGAGGGGTGTGGGGCAGAAGGCTGTGGGGCAGAGGGGTGTGGGGCAGAGAGGTGAGGGGCAGAGGGGTGTGGGGCAGAGGGGTGTGGGGCAGAGAGATGTGGGGCAGAGGGGTGTGGGGCAGAGAGGTGTGGGGCAGAGGGGTGTGGGGCAGAGAGATGTGGGGCAGAGAGATGTGGGGCAGAGAGGTGTGGGGCAGAGAGGTGTGGGGCAGAAGGCTGTGGGGCAGAGGGGTGTGGGGCAGAGAGGTGAGGGGCAGAGAGGTGTGGGGCAGAGGGGTGTGGGGCAGAGGGGTGTGGGGCAGAGAGATGTGGGGCAGAGAGGTGAGGGGCAGAGAGGTGTGGGGCAGTGGGATGTGGGGCAGAGGGGTGCGGGGCAGAGGGGTGTGGGGCAGAAGGCTGTGGGGCAGAGGGGTGTGGGGCAGAGAGGTGTGGGGCAGAGAGGTGAGGGGCAGAAGGCTGTGGGGCAGAGAGGTGTGGGGCAGAGGGGTGTGGGGCAGAGAGGTGTGGGGCAGTGGGGTGTGGGGCAGAGGGGTGTGGGGAAGAGGGGTGTGGGGCAGAAGGCTGTGGGGCAGAGGGGTGTGGGGCAGAGAGGTGTGGGGCAGAGGGGTGTGGGGCGGGATGGCGGCCAATAGGGCTGAAGGGTGGGGGGTGTGGGGCGTCTATGGGGCGGCTGTGGGGCAGAAAGACAGGATGAGGTATCTATGGGGCAGCTGTGGGGCACAGGGATGGGGGAGAGGGGGATCTATGGGGCAGGAGATGGGGCTGGGGGCTATGGGGTGGCTGAGGGGGAATCTATGGGGCGGGAGATGGGGCTGGGGGCTGTGGGGTGGCTGTGGGGCACTGGGATGGGGGGGGAATCTATGGGGCAGCTGTGGGGCACAGGAATGGAGATGAGAAAGATCTATGGGGCAGGAGATGGGGCTGGGGGGGCTATGGGGCAGCTGTGGGGCACAGGGATGGGGGGAGAGGAATCTATGGGGCAGCTGTGGGGCACAGTAACGGCGAGGAAGGGGATCTATGGGGCAGGGAAATGGGGCTGGGGGCTATGGCGTGGCTGGGGGGGAATCTATGGGGCAGGGAGATGGGGCTGGGGGGCCATGGGGCAGCTATGGGGCAGGTGTGGGGCACAGGGATGGGGGGAGGGGAATCTATGGGGCAGGAGATGGGGCTGGGGGCTATGGGGCAGCTATGGGGCACTGGGATGGGGGAGGGGGATCTATGGGGCAGGAGATGGGGCTGGGGGCAGCTATGGAATGTCTATGGGTTGTCTATGGGGCAGCTATGGGGCAGAAACGGGGTGTCTATGGGGCAGCTATGGGGCAGCTATGGACTGTCTATGGGGTAGCAATGGGGCACTTATGGAACGTCTATGGGGCAGCTATGGGGCACACATGGGGTGGCTATGGGGCAGCTATGGGGCGGCTATGGGGCAGAAACGGGGTGTCTATGGGGCAGCTATGGGGCGGCTATGGGGCAGCTATGGGGCAGCTATGGGGCGGCTATGGGGTGTCTATGGGGCAGCTATGGGGCACAAAAAACTGGTGCGTCTATGGGGTGTGTATGTGGCAGCTATGGGGCAGGTCTGGGGGTCTATGGGGCAGCTATGGGGCAGACATGGGGTGGCTATGGGGCAGCTATAGAGCTCAGAGATGGGTCAGGGTATCTATGGGGCGGCTATGGGGCAGCTATGGGGCACACATGGGGTGGCTATGGGGCAGCTATGGGGCAGCTATGGGGTAGATACGGAGTGTCTATGGGTGTCTATGGGGCAGCTATGGGGCACACATGGGGTCTCTATGGGGTAGCAATGGAGCACTTATGGAACGCCTATGGGGCAGCTATGGGGCACACATGGGGTATCTATGGGGCAGCTATGGGGCACACGTGGGGTATCTATGGGGCAGCTATGGGGCAGACATGGGGTGGCTATGAGGCAGCTATGGAATGTCTATGGGGTGTCTATGGGGTGTCTATGGGGCAGCTATGGGGCAGAAACGGGGTGTCTATGGGGCAGCTCTGGGGCGGCTATGGGGCAGAAACGGGGTGTCTATGGGGTGGCTATGGGGTGGCTATGGGGCCTACAGGGGCCCCATAGAGACCCCATAGAACCCCACTGGGGCCCATAAGACCCCATAGGACACCAATGGGCCCCATAAAACCCCAAAGGGGCCCCATAGGACCCCATAGGCCCCATAGGGACCCCATAGGGACCCCATAGGGACCCCACAGACCCCATAGGGACCCCATAGGGACCCCATAGGCCCCCATTGGCCCCATAGGGACCCCACAGACCCCATAGGGACCCCATAGGGCCCCATAGGACCCCATTGGCCCCATAGGGACCCCACAGACCCCATAGGGACCCCATAGGGCCCCATAGGACCCCATTGGCCCCATAGGGACCCCACAGACCCCATAGGGACCCCACAGCCCCCCCCCCCCCCCCCCGACCCTCTCCCACCTCTGCGGTCCACTCGGCTCCGCCCCCCTCCCCCTCACACCACTTCCGGCCACGTGACGCCCGCCGCCCAATCCCCGCGCCGCAACCCTCCCGCGGTCCCGCCCCTTCGCCTCGCGCTGATTGGGCGAGAGGAAGCCGGGGAGACACGTGACAGCGTGCCGCCCAATGGAAAGCCGGGCTGTGCGCGTCGCCTCGGCAACGAACCCGGAAGCGCGGCGCCGAGCGCTGATTGGTGCACGCCGATCACGTGACGAGGGGGCCGTGACCTCTGACCTCAGGGTGACGCAGGGGGGGAATTTTGGGGCGAAATGGGGAAATTTGGGGATTTTGGCCTTTTTGGGGTTTTTTGGGGGGGCTCCGGGGGACAGAGAGAGTTCTGGGGGGGATTTGGGGCATTTTGGGGTGAATTTGGGGGGATTTGGGGCAATTTGGGGGTTTTGGGGGGGATTTTGGGGCGGTTTTGGGGTAAATTTGGGGGATTTGGGGGAAATTTGGGTTTTTTTGGGGCGGTTTTGGTGTATTTTGGGGGGATTTGGGGGCAATTTGGGGTTTTGGGGGGAAATTTGGGGGATTTGGGGGGGAAATTGGAGGATTTGGGGGCCATTTTGTTCTTTTTGGGGGGGATTTTGGGGGGATTTGAGGCCATTTTGGGGGATTTGGGGTCGATTTGGGGTCAATTTGGGGCAATTTGGGTTTTTTGGGGGGTTTTTAATATATAACCCCATGTAAGAACCCCATATAATGTCCCCCAAACCCCATTTAAGTCCCCATAACCCCCATAACCCCATATAAAACCCCATAACCCCCCCCAAAACCCCATAACCCCATATAAGCCCCCATAACCCCACAACACCATAACCCCATATATGTCATTATATGACGTCCCCATAAGCCCCCCATAACCCCACAACCCCCCCCATAACCCCTTATAACCCCACAAACCCATAACCCCAGAAAACCCCATATAAAACCC
>NW_024095997.1:0-37407 GCF_016699485.2 Gallus gallus | reverse complement strand
TGGGGGAGGGGCATTTTGGGGGGGGTCCTATAGGGTTTTTCTTATAGGGCGGCCCCATAGGGGGTCCTATGGGTGGGGGAGGGTTCTATGGGTGGGTCCATATGGGGGTCTCCTTTGGGGGGGTCCCATTTTGGGGGGTCCTATGGGGTTTTTTCCTATAGGGCGGCCCAAAGCGTTTCCTACGGGGAAGGGCAGGAAGAAAACAGTCCCGGCCCACGTGACCGCCTTTGCGCTTCCACCCCATCACGTGACTCCGCCCATTCCGACCCCCACGTGATCAAGCACTTCCGCCTTCCTCGCATCACGTGACTCCCCTCCTCCCAGACGGGCGCGGCTCTGACTGCGTCACTCCGCCCCCTCCACGTGACCCCGTCCTGCCTCCCTATTGGCTCAGAGCCCTTCGCCCCGTTTCTCCCGGCGTGCATCGCGCGGTGCGCGGAGCTGCGCGCGGAACCGAGCAGGTTGGGGGGGGATTATGGGGCGGTTTTGGGGTCCTATAGGGCGGTTATGGGGCCCTATGAGGCGGCTGTGGGGTCCTCTGGGGCGGCTATGGGGTTCTATGGGATCTTGTGGTGTCTTATGGGGCGGCTATGGGGTCTTGTGGGGTCGTATGGGGCGGCCATGGGGTCCTATGGGGCGGCTATGGAGTCTTGTGGGGTCGTATGGGGCGGCTATGGGGTCGTATGGGGCGGTTATGGGGCCCTATGAAGCGGCTGTGGGGTCCTCTGGGTTGCCTGTGGGATCCTATGGGGCGGCTATGGGGTTCTATGGGGTCTTGTGGTGTCCTATGGGGCGGCCATGGGGTCCTATGGGGCGGCCGTGGGGTCCTATGGGACGGCTATGGGGTCTTGTGGGGTCTTATGGGGCAGTTATGGGGCTCTGTTGGGCCCTATGGGGCAGCTATGGCGTCTTGTAGTGTCCTCTGGAGCAGTTATGGGGTCCTATGGGGCGGTTATGAGGCTCTATGGGACAGCTGTGGGGTCCTATGGGGTGGCTATAGGGTCTTGTGGGGTCCTGTGGGGCGGCTATGGGGTTTTATGGGGTCTTGTGGGGTCCTATGGGGTGGTTATGGGGCTCTCTTGGGCCCTATGGGGCGGCTATGGGGTCCTGTGGGGTCCTATGGGATGGCTACGGGGTCCTATGGGGCAGCCATGGGGTCGTTTGGGGCGGCTATGGGGTCTTGTGGGGTCTGATGGAGCAGTTATGAGGCTCTGTTGGGCCCTATGGGGCGGCTATGGGGTCTTGTAGTATCCTATGGGGTCCTATGGGGTGGTTATGGGGCTCTATGGGACAGCTATGGGGTCCTATGGGGTGGCTATGGGGTCTTGTGGAGTCCTCTGGGGCGGTTATGGGGTCCTCTGGGGCGGCTGTGGGGTCCTGTGGGGCGGCTATGGGGCTTGTGGGGTCCTGTGGGGGGGCAATGGGGCGGTTATGGGGCTCTGTTGGGCCCTATGGGGCGGCTATGGGGTCTTTTGATGTCCTCTGGGGCGGTTATGGGGCTCTATGGGACAGCTGTGGGGTCCTCTGGGGTGGCTATGGGGTCTTGTGGGGTCCTCTGGGGCGGTTATGGGGTCCTCTGGGGCGGCTGTGGGGTCCTATGGGGTGGCTCTGGGGTCTTGTGGGGCCCTATGGGGCAACTGTGGGGTCCTATGGAGCGGCTACAAGGCGCTTTGGGGTCCTATGGGGCAGATGTGGGGTCTTGTGGGGTCCTATGGGACCATTATGGGGTCCTATGAAGCTGTTATGGGGCTCTGTTGGGTCCTTTGGGGGTGGTTATGGGGTCTTGTGAGGCCCTACGGGGTGGTTGTAGGGCTCTGCCAGGTCCTATGGGGCAGCTGTAGGGTCCTATGGGGTGGTTATGGGGCAACTATGGGGCTCTGCTGGGTCCTATAGAGCGGTTATGGGGTCATATGGGGTGTTATGGGGCGGCCGTGGGGTATCTATGGGGCGGCCGTGGGGTATCTATGGGGTGGCTATGGGACGGCTATGGGGGATCTATGGGACGGCTATGGGGTATCTGTGGGGTGGCTATGGGGCGGCTATGGGGGATCTATGGGGTGGCTATGGGGTATCTATGGGGCCGTCCCCCCATAGGATGAACCTGGAGCGCGTATCCAATGAGGACAAACTGCGGCTGTGCCGGAAGTACTACCTGGGTGAGCCCCATAGCGACCCATAGAAACCCCACAGCGCCCCATAACGACCCATAGAAACCCCACAGCACCCCGTAGAGACACATAGAAACCCTATAGGGACCCATAGAGCCCCACAGCGCCCCATAATGACCCATAGAAACCCCACAGGGCCCCATAGGGACCCATAGAGCCCCACAGCGCCCCATAACGACCCATAGAAACTCCACAGCGCCCCATAGAGACTTATAGGGACCCATAGAGACACATAGAAATCCCATAGGGACCCATAGAGCCCCACAGCGCCCCATAACGACCCATAGAAACCCCACAGCACCCCATAGAGACATATAGAAACCCCATAGGGACCCATAGAAACCTCACAGCACCCATAGAGACTTATAGAGGCCCATAGAGACACATAGAAACCCCACAGCACCCCATAGAGCCCCACAGCGCCCCATAGGGACCTATAGAGACACATAGAAACCCCATAGGGACCCATAGAGACCCATAACGACCCACAGTGCCCTATAACGACCCAGAGAAACCCCACAGCGCCCCATAGAGACCCACAGCACCACGTAGCGCCCCATAGGGACCCATAGCGCCTCACAGCCCCCCAATAATGACCCATAGGGATCCATGCAGCCCCATAGAGACACATAGAAACCCCATAGGAACCTATAGGGACCAAAAGGGACCCCGTAGAGACCCATAGAGACCTATAGGGACCCCATAGTGACCCATAGAGCCCCATTGGGACTCATAGCGACCCAGAGAGACCCCATAGGGACCCACAGAAACCCATAGGGACCCACAGAGACCTGTAAGAACGCAATAGGGATCCACAGCACCCCATAGGGACCCATAGGGAGACAAAGGGACCCTTGGAGACCCATAGCGACCTATAGCAACCCATAAAGACATATGGAGACCCATAGGGACCCATAGAGACCCCATGGAGCCCCATAGGGATCTATAGGGACCAAAAGGGACCCCATAGAGACCCAATAGGGACCCATAGAGACCCCATGGAGCCCCATAGGGTCCTATAGGGACCAAAAGTGACCCCGTAGAGACCCACAGGGACCCCATAGGGACCCATAGTGCCCCATAGAGGCCCGTAGTAATCCCATTGTGCCCCATAATGCCCCATAGCGCCCCATAGAGGCCCATAGCAATTGCATAGTGCCCCATAGAGGCCCCATGGTACCCCACAGCGCCCCATAGAGGCCCGTAGCAATCCCATAGTGCCCCAATAGAGGCCCCATAGAGCCTCCAGAGTGACCCAGACCGCCCCATAGAATAACCCCATAGTGCCCCCAATCCCCCCATAGTCCCACCAACTCCCCCCCAGGGCCCCCATAAACCCCCAAATCCCCCCATAACCCCCACAGGACCCCCATAACCCCCCCCAACTCCCCCCCTAAATCCCCCTAACCCCCGCAGGACCCCCAGAACTCCCCCAACCCCCAAATTCCCCATAACCCCCCCAAATTCCCCCCCAGGACACCCATAAACACCCAAATCCCCCATAATTCCTGCCAGGATCCCCAGAACCCCCCCCAGGACCCCCAAATCCCCCCCAGTCCCCTTCAAGACCCCGAGAACCCCCCCAAATCCCCCATAAGCCCCCCAAAACCCCCCAAATCCCCCATAAGCCCCCCAAACCCACTCCAAATCCCCCATAACCCCCCCGCCTCCCCCCCCCGGACCCCCAAATGCCCCCCAAATTCCTCCCAGGACCCCCAGAACCCACCCAAATTCCCCCAGGACCCCCCCAAATCCCCCATAATCCCCCAGATTCCCCCCCAGGACCCCCAAATTCCCCCCAGGATCCCCCCCAAATGCTGCATAACCCCCCCAAGCCCCCCAATAATTCCCCCCAGGGCCCCCAAATCCCCTCCAGTCCCCTTCAAGACCCCCAGAACCCCCGCAACCCCACTCCAAATCCCCCATAACCCCCTCACATTCCCCCCCCAGTACCCCCATAAAGCCCCAAATCCCCCCATAAACCTCCAAATCCCCCATAACCCCCCCGCCTCCCCCCCCAGGACCCCCAAATGCCCCCCAAATTCCTCCCAGGACCCCCAAAACCCACCCAAATTCCCCCAGAACCTCCTCAAATCCCCCATAATCCCCCAGATTCCCCCCCCAGGACCCCCAAATTCCCCCAAGTCCCCCCCAAATCCCCCCAGAACCCCCAAATCCCCCCCAGATTCCCCCCAGGATCCCTCTGAAATGCCCCATAACCCCCCCAAGCCCCCCAGGACCCCCAAATCCCCCCCAGTCCCCTTCAAGACCCCCAGAACCCCCCCAAATCCCCCATAAGCCCCCCAAACCCCCCCAAATCCCCCATAAGCCCCCCAAACCCACTCCAAATCCCCATAACCCCGCCGCCTCCCCCCCCAGGACCCCCAAATGCCCCCCAAATTCCTCCCAGGACCCCCCAAACCCACCCAAATTCCCCCAGGACCCCCCCAAATCCCCCATAATCCCCCAGATTCCCCCCCAGGACCCCCAAATTCCCCCAAGCCCCCCCCAGGACCCCCAAATCCCCCCCAAATTCCCCCCAGGATCCCTCCCAAATGCCCCATAACCCCCCCAAGCCCCCCAATAATTCCCCCCAGGACCCCCAAATCCCCCCCAGTCCCCTTCAAGACCCCCATAACCCCCCCAAATCCCCCATAACCCCCCCAAAACCCCCCAAATCCCCCAGATTCCCCCCCAAACCCACTCCAAATCCCCCATAACCCCCCCGCCTCCCCCCCCAGGACCCCCAAATGCCCCCCAAATTCCTCCCAGGACCCCCAAAACCCACCCAAATTCCCCCAGAACATCCTCAAATCCCCCAGATTCCCCCCCCAGGACCCCCAAATTCCCCCAAGTCCCCCCCCCAGAGCCCCCCAGAACCCCCAAATTCCCCCCAGGATCCCTCCCAAATGCCCCATAACCCCCCCCAGGACCCCCAAACCCCCCCCAGTCCCCTTCAAGACCCCCATAACCCCCCCAAACCCCCCCCAAATCCCCCATAACCCCCCCAAACCCACTCCAAATCCCCCATAATTTCCCAGATTCCCCCCATAATCTCTCATATTCCCCCCCAGGACCCCCAAATTCCCCCAAGCCCCCCCCCAGAGCCCCCCAGGACCCCCAGACCCCCCCCAACAGACCCCCCCCCCATTTTTCACCCCCCCCCCATAGGGGGCTTCGCACTGCTGCCCTTCCTGTGGTTGGTGAACGTCCTCTGGTTCTTCCGTGAGGCCTTCATGGCCCCCCCTTACGGACAGCAGCCCCTCATCAAGACATGTATGTGGGGGGGGGGGCTGGGGGGGGTTATGGGGGTCCTGGGGGGAATTTGGGGGGGTTATGGGGGTCCTGGAGGGGGATTTGGGGGTCCTCGGGAGGGTTATGGGAGTCCTGGGGGGGATTTGGGGGTCCTGGAGGGGGATTTGGGAGGGTTATGGGGGTCCTGGGGGGGATTTGGGGGGGTTCTGGGGGTCCTGGTGGGGGATTTGGGGGTCCTGGAGGGGGTTATGGGAATCCTGGGGAGGGATTTGGGGGTCCTGGAGGGGGATTTGGAGGTCCTGGGTGGGGGTTTTGGGGGTCCTGGAGGGGGATTTGAGGGGGATTTGGGGGTCCTCGAGAGGTTTATGGGAGTCCTGGGGAGGATTTGGGGGTCCTGGAGGGGGATTTGGAGGTCCTGGGTGGGGGTTTTGGGGGTCCTGGGGGGGATTTGGGGGAGTTCTGGGGGTCCTGGAGGGGGATTTGGGGGTCCTCGGGAGGGTTATGGGAGTCCTGGGGAGGGATTTGGGAGTCCTAGGGGGGGATTTGGGGGTCCTGGAGGGGGATCTGGGAGTCCTGGGGAGGGATTTGGGGGTCCTGGAGGGGGATTTGGGGGGGTTATGGGGGTCCTGGAGGGGGATTTGGGGGTCCTGGGTGGGGGGTTTTGGGGGTCCTGGGGGGGATTTGGAGGGGTTATGGGGGTCCTCAGGAGGGATTTGGGGGTCCTGGAGGGGGATTTGGAGGTCCTGGGTGGGGGGTTTTGGGGGTCCTGGGGGGGATATGGGGGGGTTCTGGGGGTCCTGGAGGGGGATTTGGGGGTCCTCGAGAGGGTTATGGGAGTCCTGGGGAGGGATTTGGGGGTCCTGGAGGGGATTTGGGGGTCCTGGGGAGGGATTTGGGGGTCCTGGAGGGGGATCTGGGAGTCCTGGGGAGGGATTTGGGGGTACTGGAGGGGGATTTGGAGGTCCTGGGTGGGGGGTTTTGGGGGTCCTGGGGGGGATTTGGGGGGGATTTGGGGGTCCTGGAGGGGGTTTTGGGGGTTCTCAAGAGGGTTATGAGAGTCCTGGGGGGGATTTGGGGATCCTAGGAGAGGATCTGGGGGTCCTGGGGGGGGTTAAGGGAATCCTGGGGAGGGATTTGGAGGTCCTGGGTGGGGGGTTTTGGGGATCCTGGGGGGGGTATGGGGGGGTTCTGGGGGTCCTGGAGGGGGATTTGGGGGTCCTCGAGAGGGTTATGGGAGTCCTGGGGGGGGATTTGGGGGTCCTGGAGGGGATTTGGAGGGGTTTTGGGGGTTCTGGAGAGGGATTTGGGGGTCCTAGGAGGGGATTTGGGGGTCCTGGAGGGGGATTTGGGTGTCCTGGGTGGGGGGTTTTGAGGGTCCTGGGGGAGATTTGGGGGGGTTTTGGGGGTCCTGGAGGGGCGATTTGGGGGTCCTCGGGAGGGATTTGGGGATCCTGGGGTGGATCTATGGGCTTTCTATGGGCTCTATGGTTCCCTGAGATCTCAGGCTCTTTATAGGGTCCCTATGGGTCTCTATGGGATCTATGGGTCCTTATGGACTCTCTATGGGTCTCTATGGGACCTATGAGATTTCTATGGGTCTCTGTGCATTTCTGTGGGATCTATCGGGTCTCTGGGTCCCTATGGGGTCTCTATGGGATTTATGGGGTCTCTATGGGTTTCTGTGGGATCTATGGGGTCTCTATGGGATCTGTGGGGTCTCCATGGGTTTCTGTGGGATTTCTATGGGTTTCTGTGGGATCTATGGGGTCTCTATGGGATTTCTATGGGCTCTATGGTTCTCTATGGGATCTCAGATTCTTTATAGGGTCCCTATGGGTCTCTACGGGATCTATGGGATTTTTGTGGGTCTCTATGGGTTCTCTCTAGGATCTTTGGGGTCTCTATGGGTTTCTATGGGCTCTATGGCTCCCTATGGGATCTGGGGCTCCTTGTAGGGTCTCTGTGGGTCTATATGAGTTTCTGTGGAATCTATGGGGTCTCTGGGTCCCTATGGGGTCTCTATGGGATCTATGGGGTTTCTATGGAGTCTCTGGGTCCCAGTGGGGTCTCTATGGGTTTCTGTGGGATCTATGGGGTCTCTATGGGATCTATGGGCTTTCTATGGGTTTCTATGGGATCTATGGGGTTTCTATGGGTCTCTATGGGTTTCTGTGGGATCTATGGGGTCTCTGTGGGATTTCTGTGGGTCTCTGTGTTTCTTTGGGCTCTATAGCTCCTTATGGTTCCCTATGGGATCTGTGGCTCCTTCTAGGGTTCCTATAGGACCGCCCCCGCCCCTTAACCCCTCAAATAACCCCATAAATTCCCCCCCCCCCCCCCATTATCGTTGCAGACGTCCGCCGCTCGGCGCTGGGGGTGGGGCTGTGGGCGTTGGCACTGGGGCTGTGGGTGGGGGCCTTCCAGAGCCGCCGGGGGGAATGGGGGGCTTTGGGGGAGCGCCTGGCCTTCACTTTGCCCCTTGGGACCCCCTGAGGGCCCCTCCCCCCCCAAATTAAGGGGACCCCCCCCACAAAGGGACCCCCCAAAGGAGATCACCCCTTGAGACCCCTCCCCAAAAAGGGTACCCCCCCCGCCCCTTAAAGGACCCACCCCCCCCGAAGGAGATCACCCCTTGAGACCCCTCCCCAAAAAGGGGGACCCCCTCCCCCCCCAAAGGGACCCCCTACCCCTTAAAGGCCCCCCTCCCCCAAAGGAGATCACCCCTTGAGACCCCTCCCCAAAAAGGGGAGCCCCAAAGGACCCCCCCCCCCCCCAAAGGAGATCATCCCCTCAGGGCCCCCCCCACATTAAGGGGAGCCCCCCAAGGACTGCCCTCCCCAAAGGATCCCCCCCCCCTCCAAAGATCACCTCCTGAGACCCCCCCTCAAAAAGGGGAGCCCCTCTCCTCCGAGGGGACCCCCCCTCCAAAAAGGGGATCCCCCTTCCCCCCCCCAGGGAGACCCATGGGACCCCCCCCAAAAGAGGTCACCCCTGAGACCCCCCCCCACCCCCCCAAAAAGGGGAGCCCTCCCCTAAGAGGCCCTTCTAAATGAGATCCCTCTCCCATAAAGGGGACCCCCCCCAAAGAGCCCCCCCCCCCAAATGAGACCCCCCAAAAAGGGGACCCCCCCCAAAAAAGGGGAGCCCCCCCACAAAGGCCCTCACCCCAGAAAGGGGGACCCCCCCCCCACCCCCCCATGAAGAGGACCTGGAGGAGACTGCAGGTATGGAAGGGGGGGGGGGGCATTAAATTGGGGAGGGGTCCTTAATTGGGGTCATTAATAGTGGGGGAGGAACGTTAATAATGGGGGGGGGGGGGGAGATCCTTAATTGGGGTCATTAATAGTGGGGGGGGGGGGGTTGTTAAATTTGGGGGGCTCATTAATATTCAGGGGGGGGGGTCCTTAATAAGAGGGAGGAGAGTTATTATGTATTATATTATTATATATTGGGGAATCATTAATATTCATGGAGCTCATTAATATTCATAGCGGTGTTATATATTATTGGGGGCTCATTAATATTGGGGTAGGTTCTTCATATTGATGGGGGAGGAGCTAATTAATAATAGGATCCTTAATTGGGGGGGGGGGGGAATTAATAAAATAAATAATATTAATTTCTTTCTCCTGTTTTCCACCAATAGGATTCGTTCCCGCGCTGCCTTCGCTTTTTTTTTAATGAATAAACCCTCCAGGCCACGCCCCCCTCCTTCACGCACCAACCAATCCGCGTCGAGCTCCTCTGTGACATCGTGCCCACGCTACGCGGTTGGAGGGGGAGAGACCGACGCCTATTGGCTGAGAGAAAACGCGAGGGCGGGGCGAAAGGGAAAAGAACGCGCTGATTGGCTGGGCGGGGCGGAAGGGGCGGGCCTTTACTGGCGCTCGTAGATGCGGCGGAGGAGGCGCAAGCTGGCGCCATAGCGCTGCTGCTGCCGGAGCGACGCTTCCTTCCACCTGCGTGACGTCACCGCGGCGTCACGTGACGGCGGAAGTACACGCTGCCACCGTAGTCACGTGATGCCGGAAGCACACTGACCCCATAAGGGCCCCATTACCCCCAATGTCCCCATTACCCCCAATGACACCATAAGGGTCCCATTGCCCCCATTACCCCTAATGACACCATAAGGGCCCCATTGCCCCCATTACCCCCAATGACACCATAAGGGCCCCATTACCCCCAGTGTCTCCACTGACCCCAATGTTCCCATTAACCCCGCTGACCGTATTGACCCCACAAGGCTCCCATTGCCCCCAGTGTCCCATTGACCACAATGACCCCATTGACCCCATAAGGCCCCTATTGCCCCCAATGACCCCATATGGGCCCCATTACCCCCAGTGTCCCCATTGACCCCAATGTCCCCACTGACCCCATTAACCCCACTGACCACATTAACCCCGCTGACCCCATAAGCCCCCCATTACCCCCAGTGTCCCCATTGACCCCAATGTCCCCGCTGACCCCATTGACCCCGCTGACCCCATAAGCCCCTCATTACCCCCATTACCCCCAATGTCCCCACTGACCCCATTAACCCCGCTGACCCCATAAGCCCCCCATTACCCCCAGTGTCCCCACTGACCCCATTAACCCCACTGACCTCATTAACCCCGCTGACCCCATTAACCCCGCTGACCCCATAAGCCCCCCATTACCCCCAATGTCCCCCCTGACCCCATTAACCCCGCTGACCCCATAAGCCCCCACTGACCCCATTAACCCCGCTGACCCCATAAGCCCCCCGTTGCCCCCACCTCTGCCGGACGCGCTTCCACCTCTCCATGTTGCTGTAGATGAGGGCCGACATGGAGGGCGGCTCCAGGGGCTGCCAAAGGGATTTGGGGTCAGAAAGGGGGCACTTGGGGACGGAAAGGGGGGATTTGGGGTCAGAAGGGGAATTTGGGAGGAAAAGGGGGGATTTGGGGTTGGAAAGGGGAAATGGGGGTCAGAAAGGGGACATTTGGGGGGAAATGGGGGGATCTGGGGTCAGAAAGGGGGAATTTGGGAGGAAAAGGGGGGATTTGGGGTCAGAAAGGGGACATTTGGGGTCGGAAAGGGGACATCTGGGGGGGAAATGGGGGGATTTGGGGTCAGAAAGAGGGAATTTGGGGTCATAAAGGGGGAATTTGGAGTCATAAAGGGGGAATTGGGGTCAGAAAGGGGGAATTTGGGAGGAAAGCGGGGAAATTTGGGGGGGAAAGAGGGAATTTGGGGGGGAAAGAGGGAATTTGGGGCCAGAAAGGGGGAATTGGGAGGGAAATGGGGGGATTTGGGGTCAGAAAGTGGGGATTTGGGGTGCCACTGGGGTCCCATTGGGGTCCCATGATGGGAGGTGATCACATGATGGGGGGAGGTCACGTGATGGGGGGGGCACATGATGGCAGGGTCATGTGATTGGGCCACATGATAGCAGAGAGTCACGTGATGGGGGTGGGAGGGTCATGTGATGGGGGGTGTCACATGATGGGGCAGAGGATTCACGTGATGGGGTGGGGTGTCACGTGACGGGGGTGTCACCTGATGGGGGTGGAGGGTCCATGTGATGGGGGGTGGGGTCATGTAATTGGGGGTGGTGTCACATGATTGGGGGGGTCACATGATTGGGGATGGGGGGGGTCATGTAATTGGGAGTGGTGTCAAATGATGGGGGTGGGGGGATCACATGATGGAGGGGGTCACGTGATTGGGGGTGTCACGTGATGGAGGGGGTCACATGATTGGGGATGGGGTCATGTGACTGGAGGTCATGCGATGGGGTCACGTGATTGGGGATGGGGGGGTCATGTGATTGGGAGTGGTGTCAAATGATGGGGGTGGGGGGATCACATGATAGATGGGTCACGTGATTGGGGGGTCACGTGATGGAGGAGTCATATGATTGGGGGTGGGGGGGTCACGTGATGGAGCAGTTATATGATTGGGGGTGGGGGGGTCACGTGATTGGGGTTGTCACATAATTGGGGGGTTATCATGTAATAGGGGTGGAATGATCACGTGATTGGGGGGTGTCACGTGACGGGGGGGGGGTGTCACGTGACGGGGGGGGGGGTGTCACCTGATCCGTGGGGGCGGAGCCTTCGTCGGGTCCGAGGGGGGAGGGGATGCGGGGGGGGGCGCGGGGGGGGGCCGGGGGGGGCAGCTCATAAATGTCCTCAGCTTTACCTGCGCTCTATGGGGGGGAAATGTGTGGGGCAGCCCCAGAGAGAACAACAGGCCTTCCCCCCCCCCCCCCCCCCCCCCCCCAGCCCCATAGATCCCACCCCACACCCTCTCAGCCCCATAGATCCCATCCCACACCCCTCTCAGCCCCATAGATTGACACTAGGACCCCCCAGCCCCATAGATCTCACCCCACATCCCTCCCAGCCCCATAGATTGACACCGGAACCCCCCCCCAGCCCCAGAGATTTCGCCCCCCATGCCTCCCAGCCCCATAGATCGACACTGGGACCCCCCCAGCCCCACAGATCTCGCCCCACATCCCTCCCAGCCCCATAGATCAAGAATGGGACCCCCCAGCCCCATAGATCCCACCCCACACCCCCTCAGCCCACAAACCCCACCCCAAACCCCCCAACCCCCCCACTTATAGGGTCAGACCTGCAGATGTGGGGCGGATTCGGGCGCCGTGGGGCAGATTTGGGGGCGCCCCGTAGGGCAGTTGCGCATCCAGGCCCTACAAACGGGGTACAGTGGGGTCCCCTCCGAGAACTGCCCCAAATCCACGCTGCGGTCAAACAGTTTGATCACGTACGTATCTGTGGGGCGGCCCCATAAGTTGGGGGGCTGGGAGGGGAAAGGGGGATCCCCTGCCCCATAGCGGGACCTCCAGCCCCATAGCGAGATCTCCAGCCCTATGAGAGACATGCTGACCCCATAAGTGAGTCCTCCTGACCCCATAGCGGGACCTCCAGCCCCATAGCAAGACCTCCTGACCCCACAGCGGGACCTGCAGCCCCATAAGTGAGTCCTCCCACCCCATAAGTGAGACCTCCAGCCCCACAGAACGACCCTCAGACCCCCCCCAGCCCCATAGAATGGCCCTCAGACCTGCCCCCAGCCCCATAAGTGAGACCCTCTGCCCCATAAGTGAGACCTCCAGCCCCACAGAACGACCCTCAGACCCCCCCCAGCCCCATAGAATGGCCCTCAGACCTGCCCCCAGCCCCATAAGTGAGACCCTCTGCCCCATAAGTGAGACCTCCAGCCCCATAGAATGGCCCTCAAACCCACCCCCAGCCCCATAAGTGAGACCTTCTGCCCCATAATTGAGACCTCCAGCCCCATAGAATGGGGCTCAGACCCCCCCCCCCCGCCCCATAAGTGATTCTTCCAGCCCCATAGAATGGCCCTCAGACCCCCGCTGTCCCATAGATGGGCATTCAGCCCCCCCCCCACCCCCCAGCCCCATAAATAAGACCCCCTGCCCCATAAGTGAGACCTCCAGCCCCACAGAACGGCCCTCAGGCCCCCTCCCAGCCCCATAACCAACCCCTCACCCCCTTTGCTCTGCCCCATAAGTGTGGGGCAGCCCCACTCACTGGGTCGCTGCAGGGGGGGGTCGGGCTGCCCCTCTTCGGCCTCCCGGCGCTTCTTACGGCGGTGGGGGGGGAAGCGGCGGGACGCTCTGTGGGGAGAAATGTGGGGCTGCCCCATAAGTGGGGGCTGACCCCTAAGTGGGGGGCTGCCCCATAAGTGGGGGCTGACCCCTAAGTGGGGGACTGACCCCTAAGTGGGGGACTGACCCCTAAGTGGGGGACTGACCCATAAGCATGGATCCACACCCCGCAGCTCTGCCCCACAAATCTGCCCTATAGATCCACCCCACATCTCTGCCCCACATCTGCACCCTGTACCTCAGCCCCACATCTCTGCCCCACAGATCCCTCAGCCCCACAGATCCACCCCACAGATCCCTCAGCCCCACGGATCCACCTGAGAGATCCCTCAGCCCCATAGATCCTTCAGCCCCAAGGATCCACCCCACAGATCCTTCAACCCCATAGATCCACCCCACAGATCCCTCAGCCCCATATATCCTTCAGCCCCACAGATCAACCCCACAGATCCCTCAGCCCCACAGATCCACCCCACAGATCCCTCAGCCCCATAAATCTCTCAGCCCCACAGATCCACCTCACAGATCCCTCAGCCCCACAGATCCACCCCACAGATCCCTCAGCCCCATACATCCTTCAGCCCCACAGATCCACCCCATACATCCTTCAGCCCCACAGATCCACCCCACAGATCCTTCAGCCCCACAGATCCACCCCACAGCCCCACAGATCCACCCCACAGACCCTTCAGCCCCACAGATCCACCCCACAGATCCCTCAGCCCCATAAATCTCTCAGCCCCACAGATCCACCCCACAGACCCTTCAGCCCCACAGATCCACCCCACAGATCCCTCAGCCCCATAAATCTCTCAGCCCCACAGATCCCCCCCACAGACCCTTCAGCCCCACAGATCCACCCCACACACTCTTCAGCCCCATACATCCTTCAGCCACACAGACCCTTCAGCCCCACAGATCCACCCCATACATCCTTCAGCCCCACAGATCCACCCCACAGATCCTTCGGCCCCACAGATCCCCCCCCATACATCCTTCAGCCCCACAGATCCCCCCCCATACATCCTTCAGCCCCACAGATCCACCCCATACATCCTTCAGCCCCACAGATCCACCCCACAGACCCTTCAGCCCCACAGATCCACCCCACAGATCCCTCAGCCCCATAAATCTCTCAGCCCCACAGATCCCCCCCACAGACCCTTCAGCCCCACAGATCCACCCCACAGACCCTTCAGCCCCACAGATCCACCCCACAGATCCCTCAGTCCCACAGATCCACCCCACAGATCCCCCAGCCCCACAGATCCACCCCACAGCCCCCCACCTCTCACCTCTTTCCCGGCGCGCTGGGAGAGGCGTCCCTGCAAAGCGACCCACAATTGGGGCCATTTCCGCCCGTTTTGGGTCCCCCCAAAACCCCATTTTGGGGTGAAAAAGGACCCGTTTGGGTCACCCGGGGGCAGCAATGGGGGGGGGGGGGGGGGGGAGGGCTCATTTTGGGCTGAAAAAGGGCGATTTTGGGACTCACTTTGGGACCGCATCGCCCACCGCTTTCCCTGCGTCGTCCTCCAGGACTTCCCTAAAAGAGGGGGGGGGAATTTGGGGGCAAAAGAGACATTTTTGGGGTCCCCTCCATCCCAGAGACCCCTCCTCCATAGTGGGGGAACCCCAAAAGACCCACAATGCCCCCAATGTACCCCAGAATCACCCCCAAAACCCGTTGGTTTCCCCCCATCCCTCAGTTCCCAAATCCCTCCATTTCACCCCCAAAATTCACCATTTCTGCCCAATTTTGGGGCTTTTCACCCCAAAATTGAACCCTTCCTCCCCCCCCATCATTTGGACTCCCCAAAAAGCCCCAAACCCCCCCAAATTTACCCCCAAATCCCCCAAAATTCACCCCCAATTCCTATTGGCTCCCCCCATCCCTCACTCCCCAAATCCCTCCATTTCACCCCCAAAATTCACCATTTTTGCCCAAATTTGGGGCTTTTCACCCCAAAATTGAACCTTTCCTCCCCCTCAACATTTGGGATCCCCCAAAAGACCCCAAAACCCCCCAAATTGCCCCCAAATCCCCCCAAATTCACCCCCAATTCCCACTGGTTTCCCCCCATCCGTCAGTCCCCAAATCCCTCCATTTCACCCCCAAAATTCACCATTTTTGCCCAAATTTGGGGCTTTTCACCCCAAAATTGAACCCTTCCTCCCCCCCCATCATTTGGACTCCCCAAAAAGACCCCAAAACCCCCAAATTCACCCCCAATTCCCCTTGGTTCCCCCCATCCCTCAGTCCCCAAATCCCTCCATTTCACCCTCAAAATTCACAATTTCTGCCCAATTTTGGGGCTTTTCACCCCAAAACTGAACCATTCCTCCCCCAACATTTGGGATCCCCCAAAAGACCCCGAAACCCCCCAATTCAGCCCCCAAATCCCCCAAAATTCACCCCCAAATCCCGTTGGTTTCCCCCCATCCCTCAGTCCCCAAATCCCTCCATTTCACTCCCAAAATTCACCATTTTTGCCCAATTTTGGGGCTTTTCACCCCAAAATTGAACCCTTCCTCCCCCCCCAACATTTGGGATCCCCAAAAAGACCCCAAAACCCCCAAATTTACCCCCAAATTCACCCCCAAACCCCTTGGTTTCCCCTCATTCTATGTGCCCCAACTCCTTCCATTCTGTCCCCCCAAATTGTCATTTTTGCCCAATTTTGGGGCTTTTCACCCCAAAACTGAACCATTCCTCACCCCCCATCATTTGGACTCCCCAAAAAGACCCCAAAACCCCCAAAATTACCCCCAAATCCCCCAAAATTCACCCCCAATTCCCATTGGTTTCCCCCCATCCCTCAGTCCCCAAATCCCTCCATTTCACTCCCACAATTCATCATTTTTGCCCAATTTTGGGGCTTTTCACCCCCAAATCGAACCCTTCCTCCCCCCCCCCAATATTTGGGATCCCCAAAAAGACCCCAAAACCCCGAAATCCCCCCAATTCAGCCCCCAAATCCTCACCTATCGCCCTCACTGCGCTCCAGCAGTCCCTGCAGCACTGCATCCAAACGGCTCCGGGCCGATGTGGCCTCCAAATCTGGGCCAAAAAACAGCAATTTTGGGCAAAAAGGGAAGAATGGAAGTTCTGTCTGAGGGGAGGGGGGCAAAAGGGAGGAATACGGCCCAAAATTGGGGGAAATGGAGCCAAAAATGGGCAAAAATTGGGGAGGAAATGGAGCCAAAATGGGAGAAATGGGCCCTAAATTGGAGAAAAGACGGCCCAAAATTGGGGGAAATGGACCCAAAATGGGGAAAAAAGGCCTAAAATTGGGTGAAATGAAGCCAAAATCGCAGAAATTGGGCCCCAAATTGGGGGGAAATGGACCCAAAACTGAGGGAAATGGACTCAAAATGACAGAAAATGGCACCAAATTTGGGGGAAAATGGCTCAAAATGGGGAAATGGACCAAAATAGGGGGAAATGGACCCAAAATTGGGGGGAAATGGACCCAAAATGGGCAAAAATTGGGGAAGAAATGAAGCCAAAAGTGGGGGAAATGGACCCAAAATGACAGAAAATGACACCAAAATGGGGGAAAAGGCCCAAAATTGGGGGGAAATGGACCCAAAATGGGGGGAAATGCACCCAAAACTGGGGGGGAAATGCACCCAAAACTGGGGGGGAAATGGCACCAAATCTGAGGGGAAAATGGCTCAAAATGGGGAAACGGACCCAAAATGGGGGGAAACGGACCCAAAATGGGGGGAAACGGACCCAAAATGGGGGGGGAAATTGAACTAAAATTTGGGAAATGGACCCAAAATTGGGGGAAATGGACCCAAAATGGGAGGAAAATGCACCCAAAACTGGGGGGAAATGCGCCCAAAACTGGGGGGAAATGCGCCCAAAACTGGGGGGAAATGCGCCCAAAACTGGGGGGAAATGCGCCCAAAATGGGGGGAAATGCCCCAAAATGGGGGGAAATGCGCCCAAAATGGGGCGAAATGGACTCCAAATTGGGGGAAATGGAGCCAAAAGTGCGGGAAATGCACCCAAAATTGGGGGGAAATGGACCCAAAACTGTGGGAAATGGACCCAAAATTGGGCGGGAAATGGAACCAAAATTGGGGGGGGAAATGCACCCAAAACTGGGGGGGGAAATGCACCCAAAATTGGGGGGAAAATGGCTCAAAATGGGGGGAAGTGGACCCAAAATGGGGGAAATGCACCCAAAATGGGGGGAAAATGCGCCCAAAATGGGGGAAAATGCGCCCAAAATGGGGGGGGAATGGAACCAAAATGGAGGAAAATGCCCCAAAATGGGGGGAAATGCCCCAAAATTGAGGGAAATGGACTCCAAATTGAGGGAAATGGAGCCAAAACTGTGGGAAAATTACCCAAAATGGGGGGAAATGCGCCCAAAATGGGGGGGAAATGGAGCCAAAATGGAAGAAAATGCCCCAAAATTGGGGAAATGGACCCAAAATGGGGGGGAAATGGACCCAAAATGGGGGGGAAATGGACCCAAAATGGGGGGGAAATGGACCCAAAATGGGGGGAAATGGAGCCCAAATTGCCCTTTTTGCCCCTAATGTGGGGTTTTGGCTGTGGGGGCAGCGCCCATTTTGGGGTGAAAAGGGGCAGATTTGGGTTGGGGGGGGGGGGGGGGTTATGGGGTTAATGAGCACTCATTAAGGAGGCGTTAATTACTCACCCGGCTTCTCCACCTTCACCTTCAGCGACAGCATGGCGGCCTATGGGGCACACAGGGACCCTATAAGGACCCCATAAAAAACCCCATAGGGACACACAGGGACATATAAGAACCCTATAGGGACCCCATAAAGACACATAAGGCTCCTATAGAGATACACAGGGACACACAGCAGCCCTATAGGAACCCCATAGGGATGCATAAGGATCCTATAGAGATACATAGGGACACATAGGAGCCCTATAGGAACCCCAGGGACACATAAGGATCCTATAGAGATACATAAGGACACATAACGACCCTATAAGAACCCCATAGGGATGCATAAGAATCCTATAGAGATACATAAGGACACACAGGAACCCTACAGGAACGCATAAGAATTCTATAGAGATACATACAGACACATAGGGACCCTCTAATAACCCCAAAGGGATGAATAAGAATCCTATAGAGATACATAGGAACACACAGGGACCCTATAAGAACTCCATAGGAACACGTAAGTATCCTATAGAAATACACAAGAACACATAGGAGCTCTATAGGAACCCCATAGGGATGCATAAGGATCCTATAGATACAAAGGGACACATAAGGACCCTATAGAAACCCCATAAGGACGCACAAGGATCCTATGGAGATACATAGGAACACATAGGAGCCTTACAGGAACCCCATAGGAATGCATAAGGATCCTATAGGGATACATAGGGACACACAGGAGCTCTATAGGAACCCCAGAGACACATAAGGATCCTATAGGGATACATAGGGACACATAGGGACCCTATAAGAACCCCATAGGAACACATAAGGATCCTATAGAGATACATAGGAACACACAGGGACCCCATAGGAATCCCATAGGGACACATAAGGATCCTATAGAGATACATAGGGACACACAGGGACCGTATAAGAACTCCATACGAATACATAAGAATCCTATAGAGATACATAGGGACACATAGGAGCTCTATAGGAACCCCATAGGGATGCATAAGAATCCTAAAGAGATACATAGGGACATATAAGGACTCTATAGGAACTCCATAAGGACGCCTAAGGATCCTATAGAGATACACAGGGACCCTATAAGAACCCCATAAGGATGCATAAGGATCCCATAGAGATACATAGGAACACATAAGGACACTATAAGATCCCCATAGGGACGCACAAGGATCCTATAGAGATACACAGGGACACACAGGGACCTTATAGGAACCCCATAGGGATGCATAAGGATCCTATAGAGATACATAGGGACACATAAGGACCCTATAGGAACCCCATAAAGACGCATAAGGATCCTATAGAGATACACAGGGACACATAAAGACCCTACAGGGAGCCCATAGGGACACACAGGGACACATGGAGACCCCATAAGTACACATAAGGACCCTATGGAAACCCCAAAGGGACACATGCAGACCCAAAGAAACCCCATAGGGATACATAAGGATCCCATAGGGACACATAAAAACACATAGGGATCACATAGGGACCCTACACAGACAAATAGGGACCCCATAGGGACACAGAGGGACACCCATAGCCCCATAGAACCCCACAGAGCCCTACAGAACCCCACAGATCCCTATGGAACCCCATAGAGCCCCACAGATCCCCATGGAACCCCATAGGCCCCACAGAACCCCATAAAGCCCTACAGAACCCCACAGAACCCCACAGATCCCCATAGAACGCCACAGAGCCCTATAGAACTCCAAAGAGCCCCACAGAACCCCACAGAGCTCCACAGAGCCCTATAAAACCCCATATAGCCCCACAGATCCCTATAAAACCCGATAGAGTCCCACAGATCCCTATAAAACCCCATGGGGCCCCACAGAGCCCCACAGACCCCTATAAAACCCCATAGAGCCCTATGGAACCCCACTGAGCCCCAAAGAGCCCCACAGAACCTCAGAGGCCCCACAGAGCCCTATAGAACCCCACAGATCCCTATGGAACCCCATAGGCCCCATAGAACCCTATAGAACCCCATAGAAACCCACAGAACCCTATAGAACGCCACAGAGCCCTATAGAGCTCCACAGAGCCCCACAGAGCCCAACAGAACCCCATAGGCCCCACAGAACCCCATAAAGCCCTACAGAACCCCAAAGAGCCCCACAGAACCCCACAGATCCCCATAGAACCCCATAGGCCCCACAGAGCCCCACAGAAACCCACAGATCCCCACAGAACGCCACAGAGCCCTATAGAACTCCATGGAGCCCCACAGAACTCCACAGAGCCCCACAGAGCCATATAAAACCCCAAATAGCCCCACAGATCCCTATAAAACCCCATAGAGTCCCACAGATCCTTATAAAACCCCATGGGGCCCCACAGAGCTCCACAGACCCCTATAAAACCCCATAGAGCCCCACAGACCCCTATAAAACCCCATAGAGCCCTATGGAACCCCACTGATCCCTATGGAACCCTATAGGCCCCATAGAACCCTATAGAACCCCATAGAAACCCACAGAACCCTATAGAACGCCACAGAGCCCCATAGAGCCCCACAGAGCCCCACAGAACCCCATAGGCCCCACAGAACCCCATAAAAACCCACAGATCCCCATAGAACGCCACAGAACCCTATAGAACTCCATAGAATCCCACAGAGCCCTATAAAACCCCATAGAATCCCACCGATCCCTATAAAACCCCATGGGGCCCCACAGAGCCCCACAGACCCCTATAAAACCCCATAGAGCCCCACAGATCCCTATAGAACCCAATAGAGCCCTATGGAACCCCATAGGCCCCACAGAGCCCCATAAACCCTACAGAACCCCACAGGCCCCATCGCCACCCCATAACCCCCACCCCACGGCCCCACAAACCGCCCCATAAGGCCCCCAGGCCCCCCCGGACCCCCCAATTTTCCCTTTTATCCCCCATTTTTTCCCTTTTTCTCCTCATTTTACCCCATTTCTCACCTCCCGCCGCGTTCCCGCCGGCCGCGCTCACCGCCTCCTCAGCTCACCTCGCCTTCTCATTGGTCGCTTCCCCCGTCCGTCCTGTCTGACAGCCAATCAGCGCCCGAGTCGGTGCTCAGAGGGCGGGACATCTCTGCCACTCACCTATTGGTCCTTGCCCACGTCCTGAAACGGACTTTTATCCAATCAGCGCTCGAGCAGGTGTTTAGAAGGCGGGGCGTAGCCGTGGCCTGTAGGCGGGTTTAACACACTGCGCCTCTCCATTGGCTGCTCTCTGCGTCTATCCTCCTTTCCCAACCAATCTGCGCTCGCATCTCCATCCAGAAGGCGGAGTTTCCTCGTTTAACCATCCCGCCAGGCACCACGCCTTTTCATTGGCTGCACGCAACGTCCATCACGCCCAACAGCCAATCAACACCCTTCTCGCCACCTCAGAGGGCGGGGCGCGGGCGCCATGTTGGGGCGGGCGCCATTTTCGGCGGGTCGATGGAGGCGGTATGGGGCGGTATGGGGCGGTGTGGGGCGGTATGGGGCGGTGTGGGGCGGTGTGAGGCGATGTGGGGCGCGGGACCCCCCCCGTCCTCCGCTGCTTCTCTCCCGCAGGACCTGCAGGAGAGAACGGCGGCGCTGCTGAGGAGGAGGTGAGGGAACAGCGCCCCATAGAGCCCCATAGCTGCCCCATAGATACCTCGTTGATACCCCATAGAGCCCCATAGCTGCCCCATAAATACCCCATATCGCCCTATAGAGCCCCATAGATACCCCTTAGGGCCCCATAGCGCCCCATAGAGCCCCATAGAGCCCCATAGCTGCCCCATAGATGCCTCATTGATACCCCATAGAGACCCATAGTGCCCCATAGAGTCCCATAGCTGCCCCATAGATACCTCATTGATACCCCTTAGAGCCCCATAGCTGCCCCATAGATACCTCATTGATACCCCATAGAGCCCCATAACTGCCCCATAGATACCTTATTGATACCCCATAGAGCCCCATAGCTGCCCCATAGATACCCCATATCGCCCTATAGAGCCCCATAGATACCCCTTAGAGCCCCATAGCGCCCCATAGAGCCCCATAGCTGCCCCATAGATACCTTATTGATACCCCATAGAGCCCCACAGCTGCCCCATAAATACCCCATATCGCCCTATAGAGCCCCATAGATACCCCTTAGAGCCCCATAGCGCCCCATAGAGCCCCATAGCTGCCCCATAGATACCTCATTGATACCCCATAGAGCCCCATAGTGCCCCATAGATACCCCATAAAGCCCCATAGCTGTCCCATAGATACCCCATAGATCCCCCATAGTGCTTCATAGAGCCCCATAGATCCCCTATGGTTGCCCCATAGATACCCCATGGCTGTGCCATAGAGCCCCATAGATACCCTGTATCGCCCCATGGCTGCCCCATAGATACCCCATAGCTGCCCCATAGAGCCCCCATAGTGCCTCATAGGGCCCCATAGATCCCCTATGGCTGCCCCATAGATGCCCCATAGATACCTCACAGCTGCCCCATAGAGTCCCATAGCGCTCCATAGATACCCCATGGCTGCCCCATAGAGCCCCATAGATACCCCATAAAGCCCCATGGCTGCCCCATAGATCCCCCATAGCGCCTCATAGAGCCCCATAGATCCCCTATGGCTGCCCCATAGATGCTCCATAGATACCCATAGAGCCCCGTAAATACCTCACAGCTGCCCCATAGAGTCCCATAACTGCCCCATAGCGCCCCATAGATACCCCATGGCTGTGCCATAGAGCCCCATAGATCCTCTATGGCTGCCCCGTAGATACCCCATAGCTGCCCCGTAAATATCCCATAGCGCCCCATAGATACCCCATGGCTGCCCCATAGAGCCCCATAGATACCCCATATCGCCCCATGGCTGCCCCATAGATACCCCATAGCTGCCCCATAGATCCCCCATAGCGCCTCATAGAGCCCCATAGATCCTCTATGGCCGCCCCATAGATACCCCATAGCTGCCCCATAAATACCTCATAGCTGCCCCATAGATATCTCACAGCTGCCCCATAGAGCCCCATAGCGCCCCATAGATACCCCATGGCTGTCCCATACAGGCCCGTAGATACCCCATAAAGCCCCATAGCTGCCCCATAGAGCCCCATATATCCCCCATAGCGCCTCATAGAGCCCCATAGGTCCCCTATGGCTGCCCCATAGATGCCCCATAGATACCCCATGGCTGTGCCATAGAGCCCCATAGACACCCCATAAAGCCCCATGGCTGCCCCATAGATACCCCATGGCTGCCCCATAGATACCCCAAAGCGCCCCATAGGGCCCCATAGATCCCCTATGGCTGTCCCATAGATGCCCCATAGATACCCATAGAGCCCCATAGATACCTCACAGCTGCCCCATAGAGTCCCATAGCTGCCCCATAGAGCCCCATTAATCCCCCATACCACCTCATAGAGCCCCACAGATCCCCTATGGCTGCCCCATAGATGCCCCATAGGTACCTCATGGCTGTGCCATAGAGCCCCATAGATACCCCATAAAGCCCCATGGCTGCCCCATAGATACCCCATAGCTGCCCCATAGATCCCCCATAGTGCCTCATAGGGCCCCATAGATCCCCTATGGCTGCCCCATAGATGCCCCATAGATACCTCACAGCTGCCCCATAGAGTCCCATAGCGCTCCATAGATACCCCATGGCTGCCCCATAGAGCCCCATAGATACCCCATAAAGCCCCATGGCTGCCCCATAGATCCCCCATAGATCCCCCATAGCGCCTCATAGAGCCCCATAGATCCCCTATGGCTGCCCCATAGATGCCCCATAGATACCCATAGAGCCCCGTAAATACCTCACAGCTGCCCCATAGAGTCCCATAACTGCCCCATAGATACCTCATAGATACCCCATGGCTGTCCCATAGAGCCCCATAGATACCCCATAAAGCCCCATGGCTGCCCCATAGATACCCCAAAGTGCCTCATAGGGCCCCATAGATCCCCTATGGCTGTCCCATAGAGCCCCATAGATACCTCACAGCTGCCCCATAGAGCCCTATAGCGCCCCATAGATACCCCATGGCTGTCCCATACAGCCCCATAGATACCCCATAAAGCCCCATAGCTGCCCCATAGAGCCCCATAGATCCCCCATAGCGCCTCATAGAGCCCCATAGATCCCCTATGGCTGTCCCATAGAGCCCCATAGATACCCCATAAAGCCTCATAGAGCCCCATAGATCCCCCATAGCGCCTCATAGGGCCCCATAGATCCCCATAGAGCCCCGTAAATACCTCACAGCTGCCCCATAGAGTCCCATAGCTGCCCCATAGAGTCCCATAGCTGCCCCATAGATACCCCATAGCTGCCCATAGATACCCCATAGCTGCCCCATAGATACCCCAAAGCGCCCCATAGAGCGCCATAGATCCCCCATAGCGCCTCATAGAGCCCCATAGCTGCCCCACAGCTATCCCATAGAGCCCCATAGCTGCCCCATGGGCGCCCCATAGATGCCCTATATTGTTCCATAGAGCCCCGTAGATACCCTATATAGCCCCATGGCTGCCCCACAGATGCCCCATTGCTGTCCCATAGTGCCCCATAAGTGCCCTATAGTCCCCATAACCGCCCCATAGCTGCCCCATAAGTGAGCTGTGTGCCCCATAACTGCCATATGGGACCCCAAACCGCCCCATAGCTGCCCCATAACCACCCCACATCTGCCCCCCCCCCCCCCCCCCCCCCCCAAAGTGAAGCTGTGCTGAATCAGCGCCCGCGGACCCCCCGGACCCACCCAGGTAAGGCCACGCCCCCTCCATTGCCCCCTATGGGAGGGCGAGGGGGCGGGGCTTCACTTGGCCACGCCCACATTGCCATATATGGAAGCACCAAGGAGGGGGTTGATGTGACCACACCCCCTATTCCCATATATGGAATGATCTTATAGGGAAGGGGCTTCACTTAAACCACACCCCCTTCTATAAATGGGTTTGTCTGGGGGGCGGGGCTTTGCTTGGCCCCGCCCCCATTGCCATATATGGAATTATGGGGAGAGGCTTAAATTAAGCCACACCCTGTTTCCACAAATGGGATTGGCTGAGGGGCGAGGCTTCGCTTGGCCACGCCTCCATTACCATATGTGGAAGTGTCAAGGGAGGGATTCAATGTGACCACGCCCCCATTACCATATATGGAACGGTCCTCGGATTTGGGGAGGACTTTAAGCCACACCCCCTTTCAGAAATGGGATTGACTGAGGGGTGAGTTTGGCTCCGCCCCCATTGCCATATATGGAATCATGGAGAGAGGGGCTTAAATTAAGCCACGCCCATTTCCATAAATGGGATTGGCTGGGGGCGGGGCTTCACTTGGCCACGCCCCCATTACCATATGTGGAAGTGCCACGGAGGGGTTCGATGTGGCCACACCCCCCCATTGCCACATATGGGATTGTGGGGGAGGGGCTTCATTTAAGCCACACCCCCTTTCATAAATGGGATTGGCTGAGGGGCGGTGCTTCACATAGCCACGCCCCCATTACCATATATGGATGGATATCAAGGGGGAGGAGCTTGATTTTAGCCACGCCCTTTTAATACGTAGAACATAACAATATAATATTAATGTTAATGTAGTTGGCTGGGGGCGGGGCTTCGCTTG
Source organism: Gallus gallus (assembly GCF_016699485.2). Lineage (NCBI taxonomy): Eukaryota > Metazoa > Chordata > Aves > Galliformes > Phasianidae > Gallus > Gallus gallus. The sequence goes on along the minus strand of NW_024095997.1, from coordinate 12,053 downwards.
GCCACGCCCCCATCACCATATATGGCTGCACTGAGGGATGGATTTAACATGAGCACGCCCCCCCCCCCCCCCCCCCCCCCAATACCATATATGGAATGCGCCCAGGAGGGGGCGGGGCTTCTTTTAGCCACACCTTCTGCCTTAAGTGAGTGCAGAGGGGGCGGGGCTCCTGCTAACCACGCCCCTTTTCCATATATGGAAGTGGCTGTGGGTGTGGCTTGTTGTAACCACACCCACATTTAGCATATATGGAACAGCCCTCAGTGGGCGGGGCTTGTTTTTGACCACGCCCCTTTCCACGAATGGCTCCTGCTCCGGGGCGGGGCTTCTCTTGGCCACGCCCCCATTGCCTTATATGGAAAGCGGGTGAAATGGGCACCTCTCTATTGTGACCACAACCCCCTTTTCTCGTAGCTCCGCCCCTTTGTGGGCGTGGCCAACCGGCCGGTGGGCGGAGCCTGGATGAGGACCCACTGCAGCGCTGGAGGGCAAACAGGAGGCGGGGCTTCACGGAAGCCCCTCCCCCTGTGACGTCAACACGGAGGCGGAGCCAATCGTTGGAGGCGGCAAGAGGGGCGGAGCCACGGCGGCAAAGGAGCCAATCAGATGAGGCATGGAGGGGGGCAGGGCTTAAAGGGGGGCGGGGCTAAAGGGAGGGGCGGGGCTAAAGAGAGGGGTGCTCTTATGGGGTTGTGGGGCTGTGGGGCGGAGATGTGGGGCTGGGGGATCTATGGGGCAGAGATATGAGTCTATGGGGTGGAGCTGTGGGGCAGAGCTGTGGACCTATGGTGCAGAGTTGTGGGGCTGAGAGATCTATGGGGCAGGGGTGTGGATCTATGGGGCGGACATTTGGGGCTGGGGGACTTATGGGGCAGAACTGTAGGGTCTATGGGGCAGAGATGTGGGGCTGGGGGATCTGTGGGGCAGAGCTGTAGGATGTATGGGGTGGAGATGTGAGTTTATGGGGCAGAGATGTGGGGCAGAGGGGTCTGTGGGGCGGAGATGTGGATGTATGGGGCGGAGATGTGGATCTATGGGGCGGAGCTGTGGGGCAGAGGGATCTATGGGGCAGAACTGTGGGATCTATGGGGCGGAGCTGTGGATCTATGGGGCAGAACCATGGGGCAGAGAGATCTATGGGGCAGAACTGTAGATCTGTGGGGTGGAGCTGTGGATCTATGGGGCAGAGCTGTGGATCTATGGGGCAGGACTGTAGGATCTATGGGGCGGAGCTGTGGGTCAGTGTGTTTCTATGGGGCAGACCGTCCCTCCAGCGCCGTGGGGCAGCGCCATGGGGCAGAAAGCGGCCGCCATCGAACTGCTGCAGGAAGCAATGGGTGAGAACTGAGAGCACTTATGGGGCAGCCCCACACTTATGGGGCAGAGCCACACTTAGGGGTCAGCCCACTTATAGACCGTACATTCACTTGTGGGTCAGCCCTTCACTTATGGGGCAGAGCCACACTTAGGGGTCACCCTCACTTATGGGTCAGACCCACACTTATGGGGCAGAGCCAAACTTATAGGCCATACCTTCACTTATGGGTCAGCCCCACACTTATGGGGCAGAGCCAGACTTAGGGGTCACCCTCACTTACGGGTCAGACCCACGCTTATGGGGCGGCCCCCACTTATGGGGCAGAGCCACACTTAGGGGTCAGCCCCCACTTGTGGGGCAGAGCCACACTTAGGGGGCAGCCCCACACTTATGGGGCAGCCTTCACTTATGGGGCAGCCTTCACTTATAGGGCAGCCCCCCACTTACAGGCCATACCCCCACTTATGGGTCTGACCCCCACTTATGGGGCAGCCCCACATGTGCTGCCCCACATTTGCTCTGTGCCCCACAGATTCGGATGAGGCGGAGGCGGTGGAGGATGCGGTGCTGCAGGCGCTGAGGGATCGACGGCGGAGACTGCGGGGGATGCTGAGGTGTGGGGCTGCCCCATAAGTGGGGGTCCGGCCCATAAGTGGGGGTCCGACCCGTAAGTGTGGGTCCGACCCATAAGTGTGGGTCCGACCCATAAGTGTGGGGCTGACCCATAAGTGGGGCTGCCCAATAAGTGGGGGTATGGCCTATAAGTGGGGCTGCCCCATAAGTGTGGGGCTGCCCCCTAAGCGGGGGTCTGACCCATAAGTGTGGGTATGGCCTATAAGTGGGGCTGCCCCATAAGTGGGGTCTGACCTGTAAGTGTGAGCCTGCCCCATAAGTGGGGGTCTGACCCATAAGTGGGGGTCTGACCCTTAAGTGGGGGTATGGCCTATAAGTGGGGCTGCCCTATAAGTGTGGGGCTGCCCCATAAGTGGGGGCTGACCCATAAGTGTGGGTATGGCCTATAAGTGGGGCTGCCCCATAAGTGGGGGCTGACCTGTAAGTGTGGGGCTGCCCCATAAGTGGGGGTCTGACCCATAAGTGGGGGTCTGACCCTTAAGTGGGGGTATGGCCTAAAAGTGGGGCTGCCCTATAAGTGTGGGGCTGCCCCATAAGTGTGGGGCTGACCCATAAGTGGGGTCTGACCTGTAAGTGTGGGGCTGCCCCATAAGTGGGGGGCTGCCCCATAAGTGGGGGGCTGCCCCATAAGTGGGGGTCCAATCCGTAAGTGTGGGGCTGACCCATAAGTGGGAGTCCGACCCATAAGTGTGGGGCTGCCCCCTAAGCGGGGGTCTGACCCATAAGTGTGGGTATGGCCTATAAGTGGGGCTGCCCCATAAGTGTGGGGCTGCCCCATAAGTGTGGGTCCAACCCGTAAGTGTGGGGCTGCCCCATAAGTGGGGGTCTGCCCCATAAGTGTGGGGCTGCCCCATAAGTGGGGGTCCGCCCCCTAAGTGTGGGGCTGCCCCCTAAGTGCCGCTGCCCCCCTTTGCCCTCAGGTCCGTGGAAGCGCTGTTGGCCGCCCCGCCCCCCCCGCTGTAAAAACTCCGCCCCGTTTTGTCCGCATTTCTCCGTTTTTCGCCCCCAAAACGCCCCCAAAATGGCGGTGGCCCCTTTAAGGACTACGATTCCCAGCAGCCCCTGCGCGACAAGCCACGCCCCCAAGATGGCGGACACGCGTGCTTCCGGTTTAAGCCACGACCCAAGAACTGATGGACAGCTATGCTTCCGGTTTAAGCCACGCCCCCAAACTCGGACAATCGCACTTCCTGTGTAAGCTCCGCCTACAAACTGACGGCTTACCGCACTTCCTGTTTAAGCCCCGCCCCCAAACTGGCGGACAAGAAACTGCTGGCGTTTGAAGAGATTGAACGTTGATTGGATGAGCGGCTAGTGGGCGGGGCTAGCGCGCCGATTGGCTGAGGGAGCGGGGCGCTTTGCGCTGATTGGCTGCTGGTTCAGAGGGCGGGGAAGCGGGGCGTGGCCTCCTCTTAAGGCGGCGATGGCGGGGAAGTGGGGACCGCCGCAATGACACAGCCGATAGGGCAAAGGGCGCGGCTTGAAGAGAGGACGCCGATTGGCTGCGGGAGGCGGGGCGCAGAGCGCTGATTGGTTGAGAGTGGCGCGGGCGGAGCCGAGGGGCGCCGTTAACCCTTCCCTCGCCGCGGCAAAGTTTAAAAGGGCTTTTCGTAGTACCAAAACTGCTTTAATTCGGGGGAAAACGCCCCAAAATGAGGAGAGGGGAAAAGAAGGAGGGGAGGGGGGGGGGGACGACGACACACTGGGGTCCCACGGGGGCGTGGTGACGTTGTGACGTCACGGCGTGGCGCTGCGGTGACGCCACTGTGCCGCCGTGATGACGTCACGGTGACGTCACGTTATTGGGGGGGCAGTGGGGGGTAATGGGGGCAATGGGGGGCCTTTGGGGGGGTATTTGGGGGTAATGGGGGTTGTTGGGGGGGAATGGGGGGTGATGGGGGGGATAATGGGGCGATATTTGGGGGGTAATGGGGTCATTGGGGGGGTAATGTGGGCAGATGGGGGGTAATGGGGGCAATGGGGGGTTATTGGGGGGCAGTGGGGGGTAATGGGGGGCAAAGGGGGCAGATGGGGGGTCATTGGGGTCATTGGGGGGTATTTGGGGGGTAATGGGGGCAGTGGGGGGTATTGGGGGGGTTATTGGGGGGTAATGGGGGTTGTTGGGGGGGGAATGGGGGGGAATGGGGACATTTGGGGGAGCATGGGGAGGTATTTGGGGGTCACGGGAGGGAATTGGGGGGCAGTGGGGGGTCATTGGGGGGGTAATGGGGGGCAATGGGGGCAGTGGGGGGTAATGGGGGCAATGGGGGGGTTATTGGGGGGCTGTGGGGGGTAATGGGTGGGTATTTGGGGGGTAATTGTGGGTCATGGGGGGCAATGGGGGCAATGGGGGGGTTATTGGGGGGGCAATGGGGTCATTGGGAGGGTAATAGGGGGCAGTGGGGGGTAATGGGGGCAGTGGGGGGGCAGTGGGGGGTCATGGGGGCAGTTGGGAGGTTTTGGGGGGGAATGGGGGGTGTTGGGGGGGTAAATGGGTGGTGGGGGGTAATGGGTGGGTATTTGGGGGGTAATTGAGGGTAATGGGGGGCAGTTGGGGGGTCATGGGGGCAATGGGGGGGTTATCGGGGGGGCAATGGGGTCATTGGGGGGGTAATGGGGGGCAATGGGGGGTCACGGGGGGCAATGGGGGCAGGTGGGGGGTCATGGGGGGGAATTGGGGGGGTAATGGGGGCAGTGGGGGGCAATGGGTGGGTATTTGGGGGGTAATTGTGGGACATGGGGGGCAATGGGGGCAGTTGGGGGGTCATGGGGGGTCATTGGGGGGTATTTGGGGGGTAATTGGGGTTGTTGGGGGGGGAATGGGGGGGAATGGGGACATTTGGAGGGGCATGGGGAGGTATTTGGGGGTCATGGGGGGGAATTGGGGGGGCAGTGGGGGGCAATGGGGGCAGGTGGGGGCTCATAGGGGGCAATGGGGGTCATTGGGGGGGTATTGGGGGGGAGTGGGGGGTGTTGGGGGGATATTGGGGCTGTAGTTGGGGGGTAATGGGGTCATTGGGGGGTTACTGGAGGGCAATGGGGGCAGTGGGGGGCAATGGGGGCAATGGGGGGGTTATTGGGGGGCAGTGGTGAGTAATGGGGGGCAATGGGGGCAGGTGGGGGTAATGGGGGCAATGGGGGGGTTATTGGGGGGGCAGCGGAGGGTAATGGGGGGCAATGGGGGCAGATGGGGGGTCATTGGGGTCATTGGGGGGGTATTTGGGGGGCAATGGGGGCAGTGGGGGCTCATGGGGGGGAATTGGGGGGGCAGTGGGGGGCAATGGGGGGTCATTGGGGGGTGTTGGGGGGACATTGGGGCAGTAGTTGGGGGGTAATGGGGTCATTGGGGGGGTAATGGGGGGCAATGGGGGCAGTTGGGGGGTCATGGGGGGTCATTGGGGGGTTATTGGGGGGCTGTGGGGGGTAATGGGTGGGTATTTGGGGGGTAACTGAGGGTCATGGGGGGCAATGGGGGCAGTGGGGGGTCATGGGGGCAACGGGGGGTTACTGGGGGGGTTACTGGGAGGTACTGGTGGTTACTGGGAGCACTGGGGTTTACTGGGAGGTACTGGGGGTTACTGGGGGGGTTACTGGGGGTTACTGGGAGCACTGGGGGGGTCACTGGGAGCACTGGGGGGGTTACTGGGAGTGACTGGGAGGTACTGGGGGGGTTACTGGAGGTTACTGGGAGGTTACTGGGAGTTACTGGGTGTTACTGGGGGGGTTACTGGGGGGGTTACTGGGAGGTACTGGGGTTACTGGGAGCACTGGGGGGGTTACTGGGGGTTACTGGGGGGATTACTGGGAGGTACTGGGAGCACTGGGGGGTTACTGGGAGGTACTGAGGGTTACTGGGAGCACTGGGGGAGTTACTGGGGAGGTTACTGGAGGTTACTGGGAGGTACTGGGAGGTCGTGGGGGTTACTGGGAGCACTGGGGGGGGGTAATGGGAATACTGGGGGGGTTACTGGGAGATACTGGGGGTTACTGGGGGGGTTACTGGGGGTTACTGGGAGCTACTGGGGGGTTACTGGAGGTTACTGGGAGGTTACTGGGAGTTACTGGGGGTTACTGGGGGTTACTGGGGGGTTACTGGGAGCACTGGGGGTTACTGGGAGTGACTGGGGGGTACTGGGGGGGCTACTGGGGGGTTACTGGGTGTTACTGGGAGGTTACTGGGAGGTACTGGGGGTTACTGGGAGCACTGGGGGGTTACTGGGGGTTACTGGGTGCACTGGGGGGTTACTGGGAGGTGCTGGGGGTAACTGGGGGGGTTACTGGGGGTTACTGGGAGCATTGGGGGGTTACTGGGAGGTATTGGGGGTTACTGGGGGGGTTACTGGGGGTTACTGGGATCACTGGGGGAGTCACTGGGAGCACTGGGGGGGTTACTGGGAGTGACTGGGAGGTACTGGGGGGGTTACTGGGGGGGTTACTGGGGGTTACTGGGAGATTACTGGGAGGTCGTTGGGGTTACTGGGAGCACTGGGGGGGGTTAATGGGAGTACTGGGGGGGTTACTGGGAGATACTGGGGGGGTTACTGGGAGCACTGGGGGGTTACTGGGAGGGTTACTGGGGGGTTACTGGGAGGTACTGGGGTTACTGGGAGCACTGGGGGGGTTACTGGGAGGTACTGAGGGTTACTGGGAGATGATACTGGGGGTTACTGGGGGTTACTGGGGGGTTTACTGGGAGTTACTGGGAACACTGGGGGTTACTGGGAGGGTTACTGGGGGGTTTCTGGGGGTTACTGGGGGGGTTACTGGGAGCACTGGGGGGGTCACTGGGAGCACTGGGGGGGTTACTGGGAGTGACTGGGAGGTACTGGGGGGGTTACTGGGGGGGTTACTGGAGGTTACTGGAGGTTACTGGGAGGTTACTGGGAGGTCGTGGGGGTTACTGGGAGCACTGGGGGGGGTTAATGGGAGTACTGGGGGGGTTACTGGGAGTTACTGGGGGGGTTACTGGGAGCACTGGGGGGTTACTGGGAGTTACTGGGAGGGTTTCTGGGGGGTTACTGGGAGGTACTGGGGTTACTGGGAGCACTGGGGGGGTTACTGGGGGTTACTGGGGGGATTACTGGGAGGTACTGGGAGCACTGGGGGGTTACTGGGAGGTACTGAGGGTTACTGGGAGCACTGGGGGAGTTACTGGGGGGGTTACTGGAGATTACTGGGAGGTACTGGGAGGTCGTGGGGGTTACTGGGAGCACTGGGGGGGGTTAATGGGAGTACTGGGGGGGTTACTGGGAGATACTGGGGGTTACCGGGGGGGTTACTGGGGGTTACTGGGAGCTACTGGGGGGTTACTGGAGGTTACTGGGAGGTTACTGGGAGTTACTGGGGGTTACTGGGGGTTACTGGGGGGGTTACTGGGAGCACTGGGGGGGTTACTGGGAGTGACTGGGGGGTACTGGGGGGGCTACTGGGGGGTTACTGGGTGTTACTGGGAGGTTACTGGGAGGTACTGGGGGTTACTGGGAGCACTGGGGGTTACTGGGAGATACTGGGGGTTACTGGGAGGATTACTGGAGATCACTGGGGGGGTTGATGGGAGCACTGGGGGGTTACTGGGAGGTACTGAGGGTTACTGGGGGGGTTACTGGGGGTTACTGGGAGCACGGGGGGTTACTGGGGGTTACTGGGAACACTGGGGGTTACTGGAGATCACTGGGGGGGTTACTGGGAGGTACTGGGGGGGGTTAATGGAGGTTACTGGGAGGTTACTGGGAGGTACTGGGGGTTACTGGGAGCACTGGGGAGTTACTGGGGGGGTTACTGGGGGGGATTACTGGAGGTTACTGGGAGTTACTGGGGGTTACTGGGAGAGTTACTGGGGGGGTTACTGGGAGCACCGGGGGGGGTAATGGGAATACTGGGGGGGTTACTGGGAGGTACTGGGAGGTACTGGGGGGGTTACTGGGGGTTACTGGGAGGTACTGGTGGTTACTGGGGGGGTTTACTGGGAGTTACTGGGGGGATTACTGGGAGGGTTACTGGGAGCACTGGGGTGGGGCTACGCAAAAGGAGGCGGGGCTACCGTGTAGCCACGCCCCCCCCCCCCCGAAGCCCCTCCCCCTCCGTTGGCCAATGACGTTCCGAGGAATTGGCGCCATTTCCGCACGGCCCCAAATTGGCGCCTTTTGGCCCCAAACGGCGCCAATTCTGACCCCCAAAATAGGGGGTTTTTGCCCCCAAATTCAGATCTCAGCCCCGAATGGGGGCGTTCGACCCCCGAAATGGGGGATTTGGCCCCAAAATGGGGAATTTGACCACATAATGGGGGATTTGGCCCCAAAATGGGGGATTTCACCCCCAAAATGGGGGGGTTTGGCCCCAAAATGGGGGATTTCACCCCAAAAATGGGGGATTTCGCCCCAAAAATGGGGGATTTGACCCCAAAATGGGGGGGGTTGGACCCAAAATGGAGGGATTTCACCCCAAAATGGGGGATTTGGCCCAAAAATTGGGGGATTTGGCCCCAAAATGGGGGGGGTTGGACCCAAAATGGGGAAATTTCACCCCAAAATGGGAGATTTGGCCCCAAAATGGGGGGATTTCACCCCAAAAATGGGGGATTTGGCCCCCAAATGGGGGATTTCACCCCAAAATTGGGGGATTTGGCCCCAAAATGGGGGGGTTGGGCCCAAAATGGGGGAATTTCACCCTTAAATGGGGATTTCACCCCAAAAATGGAGGATTTGGCCCCAAAATGGGGGGGTTTGGCCCCAAAATGGGGGATTTCACCCCAAAATGGGGGATTCGGCCCCAAAATGGGGGAATGCCGCCCCCAAATGCACCTTTGGGCCCCAAAATCGGGCGATTTCACCCCAAAATCGCCGCCTTCGGCCCCGAATTGGGGAACGCTGAGCGGAAATTAAACCTTTTGCCCCAAATTTGGGGCGCTCCGACCCCAAAAAGGAGCCCATTTTGCCCCAAATTGGGGACTTCTGCCCCCAAATGGCGCCGTTTGGCCCCAAATGGCCGCTTTTCGCCCCAAAGTGCGGCCCAAAAAGCCCCAAAAAGCGGAGATTTTGCCCCAAAATTGGCGCCCCCCCCCCCCCCATTTCCTCCCATTTCCCCTTTGGGGGGTCGGAAAGAGGAACTGAGAGCGACACCGGGAGGGGGGGGCGGCGCCTCCCAGTATAAACCAGTATAGACCAGTATACAACACTGCACCCCATAGAGTGTCCCCGGCCCCATAGCGGTGTGCTCAGCCCCATAGCGCTGTGCTCAGCCCCATAGAGTGTCCCCAGCCCCATAGCAGTGTGCTCAGCCCCATAGCAGTGTGCTCAGCCCCACAGCGCTGTGCTCAGCCCCATAGCGGTGTGCTCAGCCCCACAGCAATGTGCTCAGCCCCATAGCGATGTGCTCAGCCCCATAGTGGTGTCCCCAGCCCCACAGCGCTGTGCTCAGCCCCACAGCTTGTCCCCAACCCCATAGAGTGTCCTCAGCCCCATAGAGTTTCCCCAGCCCCATAGCGATGTGCACAGCCCCATAGCGGTGTGCTCAGCCCCATAGTTTCCCCAGCCCCATAGCGGTGTGCTCAGACCCACAGCGGTGTTCCCAGCCCCATAGCGGTGTGCTCAGCCCCATAGAGTGTCTTCAGCCCCATAGTAGTGTCCCCAGCCCCATAGCGGTGTGCTCAGCCCCATAGCGGTGTCCCCAACCCCAAAGCGGTGTCCCCAGCCCCATAGCGGTGTGCTCAGCCCCATAGAGTGTCTTCAGCCCCATAGCGATGTGCTCAGCCCCATAGTGGTGTCCCCAGCCCCATAGTGGTGTGCTCAGCCCCATAGCGATGTGCTCAGCCCCATAGCGGTGTCCCCAGCCCCACAGCAATGTGCTCAGCCCCATAGCGGTGTGCTCAGCCCCATAGCGCTGTACCCAGCCCCATAGCAGTATGCTCAGCCCCATAGAGTGTCCCCAACCCCATAGAGTGTCCCCAACCCCATAGCGATGTGCACAGCCCCACATCTTGTCCCCAGCCCCATAGCGGTGTCCCCAGCCCCACAGCGCTGTCCCCAGCCCCACATCTTGTCCGCAGCCCCCCAGAATCGCCCCCCAGGTGAGCGCAGCGCTCTTTATTGTGTAACAAACCCAAAAGGCCGCAAACCCCAAACAGCAGCGGGCGCTGTCCCCGCCGTGCCGCCGCCGTGACGTCACCGTGACGTCAGCGTGACGTCACCGCCCCCCCACCCCCTCAGGGTTTCTCCAGGCCGGCGGCGGTGGCTCCGCGCGTCCCCACGTCCTCATAGGTGGGCTGCGGGCGCTGCGAGATGTCCTCATACATGGAGCACTGCGCCAAATCCAGGCCCTGCCGCCGCAGCGCCGTCACCACAGAGCCCCACATGGGGCCCCAAACGCACCCCGAAACCGCCCCACGGCCCCCAGTGGGGTCCCAAAGGACAACAAAGGGGCCCCACGGCCGCCAATGGGGTCCTATGGCCACCAAAGGGGCTCTATGGCCGCCAAATGGGCTCTATGGCCGCCAATGGAGTCCTATGGCCGCCAAATGGGCTCTATGGCCGCCAATGGGGTCCCCACGGACAACAAAGGGGTCCTATGGCCGCCAATGGGGTCCCCACGGACAACAAATGGGCCCTATGGCCACCAATGGGGTCCCCACGGTCACCAAATGGGCCCTATGGCCACCAATGGGGTTCTATGGCCACCAATGGGGTCCTATGGTCACCAAATGGGCCCTATGGCCACCAAAGGGGTCCCCACGGACAACAAATGGGCCCTATGGCCACCAATGGGGTCCTATGGCCACCAAAGGGGTCCTATGGCCACCAATGGGGTCCCCGCGGACACCAAAGGGGTTCTATGGCCGCCAATGGGGTCCTATGGCCACCAAATGGGCCCTATGGCCGCCAATGGGGTCCTATGGCCGCCAATGGGGTCCTATGGCCTCCAAAGGGGCTCTATGGCCGCCAATGGGGTCCTATGGCCGCCAATGGGGTCCCCGCAGACACCAAAGGGGTCCTATGGCCGCCAATGGGGTCCTATGGCCGCCAATGGGGTCCCCGCGGACACCAAAGGGGTCCTATGGCCGCCAATGGGGTCCTATGGCCTCCAAAGGGGCTCTATGGCCGCCAATGGGGTCCCCGCGGCCACCAAATGGGCCCTATGGCCACCAAATGTGTCCCATGGCCACCAAAGGGGTCCCCACGGCCACCAAAAGGGCTCTGTGGCCACCAAGGGTTGTCCCCATGTCCCCACGACACCTCCCTGTGTCCCCACAACCCCGTGATGTCCCCACGTCTCCCCACGTCCCCCCAATGTCCCCCTGCTGTCCCCCCAATGTCCCCCCACGTCCCCCCAATGTCCCCCCAGTGTCCCCCCAGTGTCCCCCCACGTCCCCTCAATGTCCCCCCAATGTCCCCCCACGTCCCCCCGCTGTCCCCAGGTCACCTCATAGAGGTTCTCCTCCTCCCCCAGGCTCTTCTTGCCCTGCAGCAGCCGCTCATTGGCCCAGCGCTTCTGTGGGGACATTGGGGGGGGACATTGGGGACATCGGGGGCAGTGGTGACATTGGGGGGCAGCGGTGACGCAGGGACACAGGGACGGGGCGGACACGGAGGGGGAGTGACACGGGGACGGGGGTGACATTGGGGACATGGGGACACCACGGGGACGGGGGGACACTGGGGGATGGGGGGACATGGGGGGACATGGGGTCAGGGTGACACGGGGACATGGGGACACGGGGATGGGGGGACACGGGGATGGGGTGACGTGGGGACATGGGGACAGATGGGGACATGGGGGGACATCGGGTCAGGGAGACACGGGGACATGGGGTGACATGGGGACACATGGGGACACGGGGGTGGGGTGACATGGGGACATGGGGTGACATGGGGACACAGGGTGACGTGGGGTGACGTGGGGACATGGAGGGACATGGGGTGACATGGGGACACATGGGGACACGGGGTGACGTGGGGACATGGGGACACATGGGGACGTGGGGACATGGAGGGACATGGGGTGACGTGGGGTGATGTGGGGACATGGGGACACATGGGGACATGGGGACACGGGGTGACGGGGGGACATGGGGACACATGGGGTGACATGGGGACACAGGGATGGGGGG
>NW_024095996.1:405865-447004 GCF_016699485.2 Gallus gallus | reverse complement strand
AAAGAAGCAGCAGATGCTCTGCAGGATGCAGAGGGCTTAAGAGCCCAACTTTGGGCAGCGGTTCTCTGCAAACTGCTGGGAAGCAGCAGGACATTCTTGCCAGCAGTTCCCTGGGAAGCTCCTTGGATCCGTGCTCCTGGTGCTTCCTCCCATCGAATGCCTTTCTCTTCCAGCTGGTGTCAGCAGGACCTGTGCATGAGCTCCCGTGTCTGGGCTAAGAACACTTCCTTGCCACGCAGCTGGCTCTGGGTGTGGCCTCAGCTGGCTGTGCGCTCTTTGCATGCCTTTGCCTTGTGCCCAGGGCTCCAGCCTTTCCTGTCTTGACGGTGTAAGGCAGCCCTTGCCAAAGCAAAGGAATGAAAGGGGTGGAGGGATAAGGAAGGGCACAACCCCCAGAATCCTTCACCTCATGGCACTGGAGCTCTGACCTGCGGGGTGGGCAGCGCTGAACAAGACTTGCTTTGCCTTTGCCTTCAGGAACTCACCGGTTTGTCCTGGAGGGGAAGAGGCAGGAGCTGAAAATGACAATTATTTGGCTCTCAAATAATAATAGAATAACAGATACTGCTGTATCTCCATTCCCTATTTGTTGCCAGGAAATTGTGCAGCTGCCAAGAGATGCAGTCGAGGAGGTGGTGGAACGCTCCACCTGGATGCCCAGTTGGACTCTAAAAACCATGGGTATGTAGGCAGACAGCTTCACTACCTCACCTTTGCCTCTGGCACTTCTCAAAGCCTGCCAAGCTTTGCTTTCCTGACAGAGTTATCTCATAGAGCTTTAGGACGGCTGAGGTCTGAACGGACATTACAGACCATCCCAGTCCAACTCCCTGCCGTTGGATGACAGGGCTGCCACCCTTTCCATCACGCTGCTCAGGGCCCCATCCAACCAGGTCTCCAACGCCTCGAGGAATGGGGAATCCATGGCTTCTCTGGGCAGCACATTGCAGAGGGCAGGTCAAGGATTTCCCTCCTGACGTCCCATCTAAATCTCCCCTCTCTGACATGGAAAAAGCCTTCAGCTGTGCTCCCAGGGCTGACTGGCTCCTTGTTTTTTTTTTCCCCTCCCTTTTAGCAGCTACCAGCTATGAGTCTGCCCTTTATTGTAGAGCGCTGTGTAAGGGACTAAAAGCCACCCTGTTCTTTGCCAATTATTGGCCTATAGTTAACATCTTGCTGTGGAATTGTGCTCATATATAGCCAAATAAGGGCCCTGATGGAGACACCTGCCTGGTACTTTTATGCAATGTGGTGTGGAGAGATTTATTGATGACTGGCTGACTGAGAAAAGCCATGCAGACACTGTGCAGCTGGTTAAGCAACCTTGTTACGCGCAAGGTCAGGTATGAGAACTAGAACAAAACAGGATGCCGATGGAGAAAGCTGGCAACAGTGTTTTGAGAAGTCTGTAAGGGAGTGTTTGCTGAGAGATAACCACAGAGCACAAAGATAGGCTAGTTGACAGTGACTAGCGAGCCAATCCTGAGCTCCACTTTAGGAATGTGTATGAGCCTATTATCCACACTATAAATGTGTGGATAAACGAGATTTGCTGATCATCTACTATGGTTGTCGCATTTCTCCTGCTGATTTCCTACAATGTGGTATGATTTGATCTAAGGAGGTACGACTTACGTGGGGCTTGGCTTGTGCTACCACACTCTATATGATACTGTTCTGGAGAGAGAGTTTTCCGAGCTGAGGTTCAAGCCAAAGGGGGAAATCTCCAAGTCAAGTCTGATCAATCACAGGAGACACCAGTAACAGTGTCAGCTGCCCCTGTGGAAGGCAAGAAGGGGACGCAGGTGTCCCTCGCTTCTAGAACGGCTAAAAGAAGCAGAGGAGGAGGTAGAGGAGGGTCCAGGCGAGGGGCCCTCCTCAGAGCCACCATCGTCAAGAAAGGCAACCGGAAAAATTAAGAGACATGGAAAGGAGAGTGATGAAGACGGAGTCTCTATTACCACTGTTTGTCGGCCTCTGAAGATGACTGAAATCCAAGGCTCAAGGAAGGAGCTGACATGGCGCTCGAACAAACTCTTGTCACCTGGTTGCTTCACTGTTGGCATGGCAGGGCCAGTAGCTTGTCTCCAGATGGTACGAAGCCCGCCAACTAGAGACATTGCCAGAGAGAAATCTAATGGCAGAGGGATTAGATGATGTTTTGATGGAGCTGCAACCCTCTGGAAACCAATGTGAATAGCTGTGAGGGAAAGGTATCCCTACAAAGATATCTGAAGCCTGTATGAAAACGTGGGATACAATTGCAAAAGGTATCCAGTATTTGAGGAAAATAGCCATGGTGGAAATGTTGTATGACCCTAATTTTGTTCCTAACGATCCACGCCAAGACCACGATCCTGAGAGAGTGAGGACAATGCCTGATATATGGCGGAATCTCACCAGAACAGCACCAGAAAGATACGCCCCCACACCAGCACAATGTTTGACAGATACGAGGACCAACAGAACAGGCCCCCAGTTTTGGAATTAATTCTTACACTTCAAAACTAGGAACAACATCTACCCCCAACTCACGCTTCCATTTCAGCCGTCTCACAAGTAGCAGACAGACTGGATGAAGTGCAAGAGCAGGTGTCTCTACTGATTCATCGTGACAAAGCCGTAGTAGTATCAGAAATGTGTGATGAAGATCAGGATAAGCAAAGGGGCCTAATGAAGGGACTGATCAAACTAACGGAAATCCATTAATGAAAGCTGATGGACCTTCCTCCTCACCTGTATCATCAAAAATCTCAGCTACTGAAGGCAAATGCTTTCCTGCTCAAGCAAGGAACGCTAGTAAGATCACATCGTGGATGGCCTTGTGGCATTACCTCCATGACCGTGGGAGAAGACATGAGGAAGTGGCATGACCAAACCACTCCTCCTGTACTGCGAGCGCGGGTGAGAGAATTACAAAGCAGATCACGCAGCGGTGTAGTCGCTCCAGTTACCACAGGTAATGAACAGAGGGGCCCTGCCCTCAGGCGGGGCGGGGAAAGGGATAATAGAGTTTATTGGACGGTGTGGATCCGATGGCCCGCACATCAGAACCACACAAATATCAGGCACTGGTGGATAGCGGTGCACAGTGCACTCTAATGCCCTCGAGTCATGAAGGGACAGAATCAATCCATAT
The DNA here is from genome assembly GCF_016699485.2 of Gallus gallus. Taxonomy (NCBI): domain Eukaryota; kingdom Metazoa; phylum Chordata; class Aves; order Galliformes; family Phasianidae; genus Gallus; species Gallus gallus. The sequence goes on along the minus strand of NW_024095996.1, from coordinate 443,865 downwards.
TTGTGAGTGAGTGGGGCTCTCAAAATTGACTGTGTTGGAGGCCAAATACGCCTCCCTGGTACAGACTGGCAAAAACACCCTATTGTGACTGGCCCAGGGGCTCCATGCATGCTTGATATCGATTGCCTCAGAAGGGGGCATTTCCAAGGATCCTAAGGGTATTGATGGGCCTTTGGAATAGCTGCTGGAGATACAGACGACATGAAGCAGCCGTCTCTTCTTCCTGGCCTGTCAGAAGATCCCATCTGTTGTGGGGCTGCTGCAAGTAAAAGAGCAGCAGGTGCCGACTGCCACAAAAACAGTGCACAGGCAGCAGTACTGCACCAACAGGGATTCCTCGCTCCCCATTCTGAAGTTGATTAGATAGAGAGTCAGGGAGCGATCAGCAGAACCCACTCACCTTTTACCCACAACCCATACGGCCAGTGCGTAAAGCCAGTGGAGAATGGAGGCTGACGGTAGACTACCGTGGCCTGAATGAAGTCACACCCCCACTGAGTGCTGCTGTGCCGAACATGCTAGAACTCCAGTAGGAACCAGAGTCAAAAGCAGCCAAGTGCTATGCCACCACTGACATTGCTACTGCCTTCTTTTCCATTCCTCTGGCCACAGAATGCAGGCCAGCAGTTTGCCTTCACCTGGTGGGTTGTTCAGTATACCTGGAACTGTTTGCCCAGGGATGGAAACACAGCCCAACCATTTGCCATGGGTTGATCCAAACCGTATTGGAACAGGGCGGCGCTCCCGAGCACCTGCAGTACACTTGATGATATTGCTGTGTGGGGCGATACCGCAGAGAATGTTTTTGAGAAAGGAGAGCAAATAATCCAAATTCTTCTGCAAGCTGGTTTTGCTATTGAGCGATTCAGCAGTGCCCCCAAAGAGTTTGCTGTCTCAGGAAGTTTCTGCCCACCGCTTCTTCTGGAGAGCCCCCAGGGAAAGCTCTGCTATAGAGCCCCATAAGACCCAGAGAGCCCCCAGAGAGCCCCATAGCCGCCCAACAGAGCTCCGTAACCTCACCTTGGAACCCCGTAGACACCCCATAGGACCCTATAGAGCGCATCCCACAGAGCCCAGTACTACCCCATAAGATCCCAGAGAGCTGCACAAGAGCTCATAGGGCACCCAAGAGACTCATAGTTCCCCACAGACACCCACAGAGCCCATAACCATTCCATTGGCCCCACAACACCCCATAATGTCGGGAGCTCCCAGAGAGCTGCGGTGGGCTGCTGCAAAGTGCAGCATCCTGCCCAAAGGCATGGAGATGGCACAGTTACACGTCTCCGGAGGCCTCTGCTGCCCTTCGTGGCCAGCAGCTGGGAGCAATTGCTCCACATGCCCTGGCTCAGGGTCAGCCTCCTTCGTGCTTGAATCCTGCCAGAGCTGAGGGAGTGGATGAGGACGGTGATGAATAAAAGGCTAATCCGTTAGGTTGTTAGGAGTAGCTGAGCATGAACAATGGGAACGATATGGGGCTGATAGTTAGGGGTGGTGTTTGGTGTGAAGAATACCTGTGGAACAGTGTACTGAAGTCAATTGTAATATGCAGGTGTTCCCTCTATAAGAGGGATGTTCACCTGCTATCCGTGTGCAGGCTAGAAAGGAGTTATCCCCCCAGCATCGGGCCGGCCGAATAAATCGTACCGGCTGAACAACTACTGCGTGGTTTAGGGTTTGTTCTGCAAGTCAGTTTTGGCGAGCCAGGCAGGAAAACTCTTTGCTGGACCGCAGAGCTGGTCAGACCAGGGACGCTTCTGGTGCGCCCTGAAAACAATTTCTTTTGAGGAGACTCCCCAGGCTGACACATCCACTGCGGGCAGGGAAAGAGCTCCGGCACAGACCAGGTATGTTACAGGTACAGGCCCCATAAGACGTGAGGAGACGTCCTACGCAGGGTTGAAGGAGCGAGAGTGCTCCCCCCGAGGGTGGATCCACAGGTAACGGTTGGGTGATCGCGATGGCTGGGGAGTACAGCCCTCGGAGGGGGGTCCCACTTAGGGGGGTATCCCGAAAATCCTGAGAACCTCACAGGTAAAGCGCGCAAGGTATCCCGAGAGAGAGACCACAGCGCGCTCGGGAACGTGAGCTGTGTGAGCTTTGGAAAGATGGAAGCTGAACAGTGTGTCGGATCCATGGTTTCGTTCTCCTGCGAGGGAGACGGCTGCAAACTGTTACTGAAGAGCTTAAAGTGACTGGTCAGACAGGGTGGGCAAATGCCAGAACCGATTTTCATCTTTTCCGGATAGGAACTGTGTCGTTGTTCTTATCTTTGTAACTGTTAAGTGCGTCTGTAATAAAAGTATTAAATATTGTTTGTGGATTCCATTTGTAACCAAGTGCTACTGTTGCTGGGGACATTGGTTCTGGCTCTTGTCCTGGGAATTCGGTCTTCCGTGCCCTGGGCAAGTGGGCAGACTCCATGACCCAGCAACGGATACTTCATAGCGGCTGCTATAAGGGAATGTTAAATACTGACCCAAGGCGTGAGTGGTATCATCGTGTGATCTGAGAGTAATTGGACGCTTGTTACACCCTGAGAATAATTGCAACCCTGGATTCGTTGTCAGAAGCTTAAGCTGTAATGCCATCCAGGAATTACAGTGGAATGTAGGAGACCGGCATTTCTGTTGGGGTTGTGAGCTGAGCTATAAGGAGGAACACGTATCAGAGTTAACTGATCTACTGGCGATAAGTTGAGGAGCTTTGGGAACAAGAAAGAATCAAGAAGATTCAATATGGGGGGAGCGCAGAGAAAGGAGGCTCCCAGGCGAACCCACTTGGATGTATCTCGGCTCATTGGCGAGATATTGCCGGGAGCCTGGGGGCCGTGAGCAAGAAAACTTTAATCAAGTATTGTAATCAGTGGGGGTTGTAATACAAGTTGGGAAGTGGTGAAAAATGGCCTGTCAATGGCACTTTGAATTACAATACTCTTCTGCAGTTCAGGTTGTTTTTGCAGAGGGAGGGAAAAGGGGAGGAAGCCACCTACGCTGACATGTTCTTCACCCTCCATCATCACCCTGAATGGCAGCGGGATTGGGGTATGCTGCTGTTCCACGTGCAGCATAAGGAAAGCAAAGCAAAAGGAACAGCAAAGAAAACCAAGTAAGGATCAAGGAAACAAAGGAAAGCGAACCAATGGCAAAAGAGACGATAAACAGCACAAAAGCTGATGAAACAACAGCCTGGAGGCTTCGACTCGCGGAAGCTTGGAATGACATCAGCTGCGCCCCTGCAGCCTTTATGCTGTCACAGTGCGTTTCCGTGACGACAAAAGGCCCTCCCCAAGGACAGCTGGGTCCAGGCACCTCAGCTGTGAGTAGTGCTCCAAGCAGCCGCTCGCCATGCCCTGGGCCTCAGAGCAGCCCTGGCAGCAGACAAGCTCAGCCTCATCCCGTTCGGGGTTCTGGTGAAGTATGACCGGTGAGTGGGATTGCTAAGAGCTGAGAGTTCCCCTTTTGGGCTACGCTTTAGGGGGAAGGCTTCCCAGCTTGGCTTGCGCTCAAGGGTTACATGTCAAGCGTTCTGCGTTTGGGGCAGCTCTCAAGGTTACCCTTTTAAAAGGGGTAGGGGGAAGCATTCAGGCTACCGGCTTGGGGTTTGTGTTAACAGCTTCTCACGAGGGTTACGCTTCAGTGTCAGCACTTTGGGTTAAGGGTTATGCCATTACGGAAGGGTAAAGGGCTCCATGCTGGATTAAGGGATAAGAGTTACGGGGTACCCTTCTCGGTTTGGTTTCATGGTTGCCCTTTTGGATTAGAATTACGAGTTAAGGGTTTCCCATTTGGGGACAGGCTTTAGGATTAAGGGATACCCTTTGGCATTAGGCTTCAGATTTACCTTTTCCAGCTGTGCTGAATGGTTAGCATTTTGTGTTAACGATAAGTGTGAAGGGTTACCCATTTGTGTGACGTATAAGAGTTCCCATAGTTGTAGACATCTGTAGGAATATTCAGAGAAAACAAAACAATGGCTATGGATTTACAATGATGGCTATGGATTTACAATGATGGCTATGGATTTACAATGATGGCTATGGATTTACAATGATGGCTATGGATTTACAATGATGGCTATGGATTTACAATGATGGCTATGGATTTACAATGATGGCTATGGATTTACAATGATGGCTATGGATTTACAATGATGGCTATGGATTTACAATGATGGCTATGGATTTACAATGATGGCTATGGATTTACAATGATGGCTATGGATTTACAATGATGGCTATGGATTTACAATGATGGCTATGGATTTACAATGATGGCTATGGATTTACAATGATGGCTATGGATTTACAATGATGGCTATGGATTTACAATGATGGCTATGGATTTACAATGATGGCTATGGATTTACAATGATGGCTATGGATTTACAATGATGGCTATGGATTTACAATGATGGCTATGGATTTACAATGATGGCTATGGATTTACAATGATGGCTATGGATTTACAATGATGGCTATGGATTTACAATGATGGCTATGGATTTACAATGATGGCTATGGATTTACAATGATGGCTATGGATTTACAATGATGGCTATGGATTTACAATGATGGCTATGGATTTACAATGATGGCTATGGATTTACAATGATGGCTATGGATTTACAATGATGGCTATGGATTTACAATGATGGCTATGATTTACAATGATGGCTATGGATTTACAATGATGGCTATGGATTTACAATGATGGCTATGGATTTACAATGATGGCTATGGATTTACAATGATGGCTATGGATTTACAATGATGGCTAGGGATTTACAATGATGGCTATGGATTTACAATGATGGCTATGGATTTTACAATGATGGCTATGGATTTACAATGATGGCTATGGATTTACAATGATGGCTATGGATTTACAATGATGGCTATGGATTTACAATGATGGCTATGGATTTACAATGATGGCTATGGATTTACAATGATGGCTATGGATTTACAATGATGGCTATGGATTTACAATGATGGCTATGGATTTACAATGATGGCTATGGATTTACAATGATGGCTATGGATTTACAATGATGGCTATGGATTTACAATGATGGCTATGGATTTACAATGATGGCTATGGATTTACAATGATGGCTATGGATTTACAATGATGGCTATGGATTTACAATGATGGCTATGGATTTACAATGATGGCTATGGATTTACAATGATGGCTATGGATTTACAATGATGGCTATGGATTTACAATGATGGCTATGGATTTACAATGATGGCTATGGATTTACAATGATGGCTATGGATTTACAATGATGGCTATGGATTTACAATGATGGCTATGGATTTACAATGATGGCTATGGATTTACAATGATGGCTATGGATTTACAATGATGGCTATGGATTTACAATGATGGCTATGGATTTACAATGATGGCTATGGATTTACAATGATGGCTATGGATTTACAATGATGGCTATGGATTTACAATGATGGCTATGGATTTACAATGATGGCTATGGATTTACAATGATGGCTATGGATTTACAATGATGGCTATGGATTTACAATGATGGCTATGGATTTACAATGATGGCTATGGATTTACAATGATGGCTATGGATTTACAATGATGGCTATGGATTTACAATGATGGCTATGGATTTACAATGATGGCTATGGATTTACAATGATGGCTATGGATTTACAATGATGGCTATGGATTTACAATGATGGCTATGGATTTACAATGATGGCTATGGATTTACAATGATGGCTATGGATTTACAATGATGGCTATGGATTTACAATGATGGCTATGGATTTACAATGATGGCTATGGATTTACAATGATGGCTATGGATTTACAATGATGGCTATGGATTTACAATGATGGCTATGGATTTACAATGATGGCTATGGATTTACAATGATGGCTATGGATTTACAATGATGGCTATGGATTTACAATGATGGCTATGGATTTACAATGATGGCTATGGATTTACAATGATGGCTATGGATTTACAATGATGGCTATGGATTTACAATGATGGCTATGGATTTACAATGATGGCTATGGATTTACAATGATGGCTATGGATTTACAATGATGGCTATGGATTTACAATGATGGCTATGGATTTACAATGATGGCTATGGATTTACAATGATGGCTATGGATTTACAATGATGGCTATGGATTTACAATGATGGCTATGGATTTACAATGATGGCTATGGATTTACAATGATGGCTATGGATTTACAATGATGGCTATGGATTTACAATGATGGCTATGGATTTACAATGATGGCTATGGATTTACAATGATGGCTATGGATGTACAATGATGGCTATGGATTTACAATGATGGCTATGGATTACAATGATGGCTATGGATTTACAATGATGGCTATGGATTTACAATGATGGCTATGGATTTACAATGATGGCTATGGATTTACAATGATGGCTATGGATTTACAATGATGGCTATGGATTTACAATGATGGCTATGGATTTACAATGATGGCTATGGATTTACAATGATGGCTATGGATTTACAATGATGGCTATGGATTTACAATGATGGCTATGGATTTACAATGATGGCTATGGATTTACAATGATGGCTATGGATTTACAATGATGGCTATGGATTTACAATGATGGCTATGGATTTACAATGATGGCTATGGATTTACAATGATGGCTATGGATTTACAATGATGGCTATGGATTCAAAGAATTCAATAAGAAAAACTACCATCCAAAATTGTTCAAAGAAAAAAAATAATGACCATAAGGATACAAGCAAAGCCACGGAAAGAAAAGCAAACAAGCAAAGAAGAAAGGAAACCAAAGCAAAGCGAGAAAGCCATGAAGCCATGCAAATGCAATGCAAAGGTATGAAAGGAAAACCAAAGAGCAAAGCAAAGCAACAGAAAAAACAATAAGAAGAAAGAAAAGGGACTGAAAAGGAAAGGAAACTAACGAATAAGTCATTCGATAAGAAGAGAAAGGGGAAGGAAAAAAGGAAGGCAAAGAAATGAACTGGAAGGAAGAAAACCACATTAAGGAAATAAACAATGGAAAGCAAAGCAAAAACGAGCAGTACAGAAATCTGAATTAGATTAGAAGCAGAGCAAAGCAAAGCAAGTAAGGGCAAGGCTAGAGGAAGGAGACAGGCAAGGGGACAAGGATACGGGCAAGGAAAAGAAGGCAAAGAAGAATGCAATTTACAAAAACAAATAGGAAACTGAAAGGGCAGAGCACAGAAAAACCACTGGAAAAGAGGGAGAAAATACAGAGAGACTTTTCAGAACGAACAACAATAAGCGAAGGCGGCCCAAGGAAGAAAGGGAAAGCGAAAGGCGGCTGAAAGCACAGCAGGAACACACAGAGAACAGCACTGAGTTAAACAGTCAGAAAGAGAAATGGAAGGAAAAGATTCAACAAAGTACATCCAAGTTAAAACCAACTGAAAAAGAGGAAACACGAAAGCAACGGGACGAAGAGAGAAGAAGCAGAGTAGAAATAAAGCAAAGCAAAGCAAAGCCAGAAAGCAACGCAAAGCAATGCGAAGCAGAGGTGAAAAGGAAGAACAGAAAGCAGAGCAGAAGCAAAGCAAAGCAAGGGCAAATAAAGAAAGCCTCAAGTTCTGGCAGCTCGACCCACCTGGCGCTTCATTTGTTGCTCTTCATCGGCCCGACTGCTGGGCACACGACATCTGCACGGACACACCTTTACAGCCACCTTCCTTATGGTCTAGCACACAGCTCAGCAGCCCAAAGAGGTTTACCCCCTCCGCTGCCAGCTGTTTTCTTCCCACTGCTGGAACCACCCCCAGAAGGCATTTGCCACCATCCGTGAGGCAGTGGAAAGAGAAAGCATTGGCCACCCCTCCCGTTCAGCAACACCTAAGGCCAGCGGGACAGCCTGTTCCCTCTGCAAATGCCTTCCTTCTCCTTTTCCTTCAGGGGCCTCTGCAACTCGTCCTGTGGGCTCCACACGCAGCTTTCCATCTGCGCCGCTTCCCCACAACACCCACGCCCCACCTGTGACAGGGCACGTTTCGTTACGTCCCACATCCCGACCTCAATCCAACCCCCAACCCCGGCCCACATTCCACATCCCACCCCACAGACCACATCCCGGCCCCACATTCCACATCCCAATGCAAATCCCAATCCCACACCCCTCATCCTATTCTCCCACATCCTAACCTCGATCCCAACCCAACATCCAGGCCAACAGCCCCCATCCCGGCCCCACAGCCCCCATCCCAATGGGAATGCCAATACCAATTCACTAATCCTATATCCCGACCCCAACCTCAACCCCAACCTCACAGCCCCCATCCCAATGCAAATCACAATCCCACACACCGAATCCTATACCCCACATCCCAATCCCACATCCCAATCTCATCGATATCCCTAATCCCATATCCCAGACCTTATCCCAACCCCAACCCCACCTTCCAATCCCACACCATAAATCCCGATCCCACAGCCCTAATTCCATATCCCACATCCGAACCCCAATCCCACACCCATTTCCCAACCCCACAGGGAGGTGGGATTATGGCCGCACAGGGTTCTCTCTTCTCCTGTCCCGGGGCTGCACTCCATCCCACCGCCTCCCTCCAACCCCCTCACCCCCCTCCCCACCCCGGTACCCGCAGAGCTCAGCACCGCTCCCGTCGTGCCGCGGTTCCGTCCCGGTGCTGTTCCGTCGGCGGTGCCGTGCGGGGCGGCCCGGGCTGCGGAGCGACGCCGGCTGAGGGAGAGCCGGGCGGGCCCGAGCCGGCTGCCAACGGCCCGCTCCCGCGCGCTGCGCCTCAGCCAATGGGAGCCGGCGGCGCTGCCGCTGAGCAATGAGAGGATGGGGGCGGGACTGGGCTGCGCGTCCAGCCAATGAGAGTCCGGCGGCGGGACGGAGCTGCACCTGACCAATGAGAGGCTGGAGGCGGGATGGAAATGCAGTTCAGCCAATGAGAGTCTGGGGCCGGAACGGGAGCTGCACCTGACCAATGAGAGGCCGGGGGCGGGACGGAAGCTGCACCTCATCCAATGAGAAGATGGGGGCGGGACGGAGCTGCGAGTGAGGGGCCCGGAGTGTGCCCTATTGCAATAGGGGATGGCATTGGATTGGGATTGGGGTGGGGATTGGGATTGTGGGGGTGTGGATTGGGGTTAGGACTGGGATATGAGAGTTTGGGATTGCGATGGATTGACACATGGTACATGGGGCTGGGATGTGGGATTGGAATTGGGATTCGGGATACGGATTGGGATGCTGGAGTAGGGGATTCGGCATGTGGGATTGGGAATGAGGTGTGGGATTGGGATTGGGTTGATTGGGATGGGGTTGGGATTGGGATGCGGGAAGTGGGTATACGGGTACGGGACAGACTTGGCAAAGGTATGGGAACGATATGGGGTGGAGTTGGGATGGGATATGATATGGGGGATGGGATTGGGATGATCATAGGATGGGATAAGTATACGGAATGGATATGGGGTGGACACGGGATGGATGCGGGGATATGGATTCGGGAAGGCTGTGGGAGTGGAAAATGGATATGGGACATGGGGTACAGGATGGGGATAGGATAGTGGATGTGCGGTATGGATGTGGGATGGCTGTAGGGATGGGGGTATGGGATTGGATAAGGGATGGGACATTGATACGGGATGGATAGGAGAGTGGATCGGTCTGGATGAGATATGGATTATGAGATGGATTTGGGATGGTTATGGGATGGATAAGGTTGATGTGGAGATAGAAAAGAGATTGGCATGGAGTTGGGATGGGATATGGATAGGGGATGAGATATGGGATGGGGATGACGGATATGGGCATGGAGGGTATGGATACGGGATGGATTTGGGATACGGATATGGGATGGATTTGGGGCTATGGGTGTGGGACGGATATGGATGGTTTGGATATTGGAAGGGTTATGGATACAGGATGGGATATGGGATGGGATATGGATATGGGATGGCTACGAGATGGGGCTGTAGTGGTTATAGGGCCATGGGGGCTATGGGGCTGGGATGCTGCAGTGTCCCCAAAGCACCCCCTGGTGTGACACACGGAGCCCCACAGCCCGCTCCTCCTGCCCTTTATTCACAGTGGGGTGGGCATTCCCCCAACACCCCCGTTATCATGAATAAACTTAATCCCAAAAATAAAGGGTGCCCCCCGCCCCACCCCATGGGAACAGTGCGGTCTGCAATTGGGGGACGCACAGAATGGGTCCCCAGATGGGGGTCCCCAACTTTGGGATGTGACGCCATGGTGGGGATGTGGGGGCACTCCCACCTCTGGGACAGACCCCAACTTTGGGCTGTGACACTGTGGGGGCGTCCCCAACTTTGGGGTCTGACACCATTGGGGGGACACAGAGCTGTCCCAAATTTGAGATGTGACACTGTCGGGGCGTCCCCAACTTTGGGGTGTGACACTGTGGAGTGTCCCCAGCTTTGGGTCGGACACCATTGGGGTGACACAGAGGTGTCCCCAACTTGGGGTGTGACACTGTGGGGGTTTTTCCAACTTCGGGGTGTGAAACTACAGGGGTGCCCCCAACTTTGGGGGGGTGTGACACTGTGGGGGCGTCCCCACCTTTGGGGTGTGACACGGTGACGCGGTGCCCCCACTTCCCCTGGGAAGTCCTCAAGCTGCTCACAGGTGTCCCCAACTTCGACGCAATGCCCCAGGGGGGGTCCTTTTGTCCCCTCTGCGTGACGGTGACACCCAATGACAACGCCGCCGCGTCACGGCTGTTCCACACTGAATGTCACCCGTGGTCCCCCTCTGCTGGTGGCACAGAGTTCACCTCCCGTCCTCGGGACAGAGGATGGTGACAGCGCCAGAGGGCTCCGGTGTCACCGGGTCCGGCTGCAGGCAGGCCTGGAGGGGTGACAAAGGACAGTGGGAGGCTCAGTGACAGCAACCCCTTGGACACCCAGGACACATCTGGGACATCTTCAGACCCTTCCAGAAGACAACAGGACCCTCTGAACCCACCTAAGGACCGCCCAGACCCTCCCAGTCCTCTCTGGGACATCCCCAGACCCTTCTGGATGGCTCCAGGACCCCCCAGACCCACATGAGCACACTTTGGACACCCCAAGACACTCCTGGGACATCTTCAGACCCTTCCAGAAGACAACAGAACCCACCCAAGGACCGCCCAGACACTCCAGTCCTCTCTGAAACATCCCCAGACCCTTCTGGATGACTGCAAGGATGCTCTGGGCACACCTGGAGACCCCCTGGACCCTACACGATCCTTCTTGGACATCTCCAGACCCTTCTGGATGAATCTGCGGACCCCATGGATCAACAGGAGGACTCTCTGGACCCTACAAGGGCCTTTCTGGGACACCCCCAGACCCTTCTGGATGGCTCCAGGACCCCCCAGGACCCACATGAGCAACCCCCTGGGCACGCCAAGGACACTTCCGGGACATCTTCAGACCCTTCCAGAAGAAAACAGGACCTCTGAACCCACCTAAGCACCGCCCAGACCCTCCAAGTCCTCTCTGGGACAATAACCAGACCCTTCTGGATGGCTCCATGACTCCCCAGACCCACATGAGCACCCCCTGGGCAACCCAAGACACTCCTGGGACATCTTCAGACCCTTCCAGAGGACAACAGGACCCTCTGAACCCAACTAAGGACCCCCCGGACCCTCCCAGTCCTTTCTGGGACATCCCCAGACCCTTCTGGATGACCACTCAGACCCACACGAGGACTCCCGGGACCCTCGCAGACTCTACTGGGACATCTCCAGATCAGCTCAGAGACTCCTCAGAGCTCCTGGGCCCATCGTGGGAGCTGCCAGACCCTTCCAGGGGCCCACAGGACCTACGTGGGAACTCCCTGGATCCTCCTTGGACATCTCCAGACTCTTCTGCATGAGTCCAGAACCCCCTGGATGCCCCAAACCTCTCTAGGACGTCTCCAGATTCCTTCTGCACGATTCTAAGTGGGGAAAAGGGAGGCTGAGGGGGGGGGGGGGGGAAGAAGGGTTAGTGGGGCTTCTGTGGGGTGGAAAGGGAGTCTGGGGGTGGAGAGGGGGTTGTGTGGAATCCGGGGAGGGGGGGAAGGTGTAGAGTGGGGCTTCTATGGGGTGGAAGAGTGGAGGAGGGGAGAGCTGGGGTGGCTTCTATGAGACAGAAAGGGGGTCCCGTTGGGGGATACTGGGGGTCAAAATGGGGGAGCGGACTCCAGAGGTCAGGGAGGAGGGCATGGGGAGTACAGGGGACTCCAGGGGGTCAGCACATGGGGTCAGCAGGGGGGAGGGAGAAGGAAGAGGGAAGACGGGGGACCCCGGGGGGCAGACAGAGGGGAGTCAGAGGGGGGAGACGGATGGAGGGGCCAACGTGGGGAGAGCTGTGGGGGGGGCGGGAAAGGAGACAGAAGGGATGAGAGCGGGGGGGGATCGAGGAGGATCGGGAGGGAGGGGGACAGACAGAGGACCCGGGGGTCAGAACGGGGAGGCGGGGGGCAGAGGAAGTGAGGGGAGGGGTGGGAGAGGACTCCCCGCCCCGGCGCCCCCCCCGGCACACGCCACTCGCAGAAGCTGAGGCTGGCGCTCGGAGCCCCGGGGCCGCCCCGCCCCGCTGCCGCCCGGCCGGCTCCTCGGGTCGCAGCGTGATGACGTCACGCCGCGGCGACGCCGCGTTGCTCCGGAGACGACGCCGCGCATGCGCTGATCGCCGCGGGGTCGGCTTCAGGCGCGTGCGGGGAGTGGGGGCGCGCTGCCGCCGTTGCGACGCAGCCGGGGATGGCGGCCGGGAGTGGGGCTGTGGGGTGGGAGATCCGCAGCAAAGTGCGGGAAGGGAAGGGAAGGGAAGGGAAGGGAAGGGAAGGGAAGGGGAAGGGAAGGGGAAGGGAAGGGAAGGGAAGGGAAGGGAAGGGAAGGAAGGGAAGGGAAGGGAAGATAGGAAGGGAAGAGAAGGAAGGAAAAAAAAAGGGAAGGAAATGAAAGAAAGGAAGGTAATAAAAGTAAGGAAAGGAAGGAAGAATAGATAGAAAAGGAAAGGAAAAGTAAGGAAGGGAGGAAAAGGAAGGAAAGAAAGGAAAGGAAAGAAAAGAAAGTAAGGGAGTAAGAAGGAAGGGAAGGAAGTAAAAAAAGAAGACTAAGAAAATAAGAAGGAAGGAAGGAAACGGGAAGAAGAAGGAGAGAAAGATAGGGAGGGAGAAGGGGACGGGAGGGCAGGGGAGGGGATTTTCTCCTCACTTGTTCCTCCTCACTAACTTTGCATGGGGACATAAATGAGTACTTGTCCCTTCTGCCTCAATGACTGTGCCTCACGAGAAGCACCGGACTTCCAGTAGAATACTTCTCTCTTTCGCCTCCAAACGTGCAAGGACATTTTCCTCGGGTCCCACATGCGCTGTTAGGAAGAAGTGGCTCAGCGTGGCCTCGTGAGCCGCTCCGTGTTGTAATAGGCGTGATCGGGGTCTCGGGATGTAACGTGTCAGGCTCCTCCCCATGTGTTAGGTACGTGCCACGTGTACCATCCAGTGGGCGTACACGAAGGGTTAAAAGATATATAAGTGCTTGTTAGAACTTAATAAACGCCATTTTGCCGCTCATCATATTGGTGTCACCTCGGTATTTGGCCAAGCCGCAGGCTCCCCTAAGCAACGAACATCACGGTTGCCTGCGAAAGGCAACAAGTGGTGACCCCGACGTGATGCTTAGGGGAAGGAGTCGGCTGTCTGCTTGACGGGGCAGGAGCCCACCGCGGAGCGTTAGCACTTGCTGGGCGGTGGAAGCCGGGGGACAAGCCCGGGGACAGAGGGAATCTGCAGTCACCCCTCTGTCGGTGGAGGTCGCGGACGAGCGACGGATATACCCTCTGGAATCACGCCGGAGAAGAGCCTGGGATCCTGGTCTCAATCGGGAGGAGGATCGGGGGCGTCATGGAAGCCGTCATAAAGGTGATCGTTCATGCGTGTAAGATTTATAACGGGAAGCATGCTCCTTCTCAGAAGGAGATAGCTGCGGTCCTCTCGTTGCTTGAGAGGGAGGGGCTGTTAACATCGCCCCACGAGATTTATGACCACAGTAATTGGGATTCAATTACCGCTGCCTTATCCCAACGAGCAATGGTCACTCAAAAAGCAGCGGAATTTAAAACTTGGGGTTTGATTCTGGGAGGATTGAAGGCTGCGCGCGAGGAGAAACTTGCGAGCGAACAAGCCAGGGAGCTATTGGGGTTAGAGGTTGCGGGGCCGGGAGTGGGTCTCATTCCTCGTGCAGGTCCGGCTGGAGATAAGGTGGCGCCAGCCCCTACAACCCATCCTGCCACGATAGCTCCGGGAGCAAAGAAGGACGAAGTTGCATCGAATTGTTCAAGCGTGGAGGCCACAACACCCCCACCTCCGTATCCCTCTCAAGGCTTATATCCTTCACTGAAGTCAGTCGGGGAGGGGGGGGAAGGTCCTTGGAGGAATGTGGTAACATCTCCTGCAGGGCTGATAAGCAGGCTTCGGGGGAGGGTACGGCATTCCGAGGAGGTACAGCGCAACCCGTGTGTTGTGATAACGAGTGCAGCTCAGTCTGTTGCTGTAGCAACTTCCCCAACGGGGCGGACTGCACCGTCCCGCCCTGCGGTGAGTGCAGGGGCGGAGCCCCGTGGCCAACGTCCCAGGGGTCCACCCCTGAGGGGTGCAGTCCCACAGCACCCACCCCGTGGGCTCCGCCCACGCTCACTGATTGGGCCCGGGTGAGGGAGGACTTACGAGCAGCCGACCCAGCACGGCGCCGCCGCTAGCCCTTCCGGTCATAGTCAAGACAGAGGGCCCGGCGTGGGTCCCTCTAGATTCTAAAGCAATAACCCGCCTTTCTGAAATTGTAAAAACAAAGGGGCTGCGTTCCCCAGTAACAATGGCGGCGGTAGAGGCCCTCATGGCCTCTAGCCTACTGCCGTACGATGTGATCAGCCTCATGCATGTGATCCTTGAACCGGTTCAGTACACCCTGTGGTATGATGCTTGGAATACACAGTTGCAAGCAGTGGTGGCGGCAGCCACCCGAGATGCCCAACACCCAGCCAATGGTCAGGGTCGAGGGGATAGGACCACATTAGCGCGTCTCCAGGGTGTAGCGGACGGCATGGTGGGATCTCCGGAAGGCCAGCTTAGGCTGTTGAGACCGGGAGAGTTAGCTGCAGTCACAACTGCGGCCCTACAGGCCCTTCGGGAGCTGGCTCGAGTTACAGAGCCTACTCTCCCGTGGGCGGATATCAAACAAGGCCCTTCAGAGCCTTTTGCAGAATTTGCGAACCACTTGATTCGTGCAGTTGAGGGATCCGATCTTCCGGAGCCGGCCCAAGGTCCTGTTATCATTGATTGCCTTAAGCAAAAATCGCTCTCGGACATACAGCAAATTATTAGGGCAGCCCCAGGCAACTTAACAACCCCAGGGGAACTTATCAAATATGTGCTTGACCATCAGCGCGCTACTCCGTTAACAAATGAGGGCTTAGCCGCAGCCCTCCAGCTCGCAGTACAGGCAGCTGCACGCCCCAAGGACGGGGGAGGGAAAGGTGTCTGTTATAAGTGCGGACAACCCGGACACTTTAGGACCAACTGTCCGAATAAAGGTGGCTCAAAAACAGACACAGACAAAAAATGCCAGTGGTGTGGTGGGGCGAGCCACACGGCGCGTAACTGCAGGAAGATCAAGGAAGCGATGCAGGGAAACGGCCAAGGGAGGGCGCCTCGGGCCCAGGGCACCTTCCCAAATCAGAGCAATGGGCCAAGGAGAACATGCCCACCGTGGCATTAGCCATGGGATTGGGGGACCGTCCACTAGTTAAGGTGGTAATGTCATATGCGGGTCCGTGGCCCCAAAAAGAGGGACCTCGAACCACGCTTTTTACGGCTTTGCTAGATTCTGGTGCGGACGTTACAGTGATTGCGGAGGCCGATTGGCCGACGAACTGGCCACTCACCTCGCATTGGCAGCATATTGGGGGAGTGGGAGGCACAGTCCCAACAAAAGGGGCTGCAGAGGAAGTGGAGATCGCTATCATTGATAGGAGTGGGATGATGGAGGCACCGGTGTTGGTGCAACCCCTCGTGGCACCGGTGAAGGATCAATCTTAGGGCGTGATTTTCTCACGTCCTTGGGAGTTCGACTCACAAATTTATACTAAGGGCCACTGTGTACCACCTTGCGCTGCATTTTGCCATCCCATTACGCTGGAAACGGGAAGCGTCTCCCGTTTGGGTGGATCAGTGGCCCCTTCCAACTGATAAATTAGCAGCGCTGACGCAGCTGGTCTCCAGGGAACTGGAGGCGGGACACATTGAACCGTCACTTAGTAGGTGGAACACGCCCATCTTTGTTATCTGGAAACCATCGGGGTCCTTCCGTTTATTGCATGATCTTCGGGCTGTTAATGCACAGCTCGTCCAGTTCGGTCCCGTTCAGCAAGGCAGTCCATCACTTGCAGCTGTTCCAGGGGATGGCCCCTTGTGGTCATTGACCTTAAGGATTGCTTTTTCTCCATCCCTTTGGCAGAACAGGACCGGGAGGCTTTTGCATTCACAGTCCCTGTACGGAATAACCAGGGCCCAGCTCAAAGGTTTCAATGGGAAGGTTCTCCCTCAGGGAATGGCCTGTTCACCTACTATTTGTCAGCTTGTGGTGAATACAATTATCGCGCCAGTGAGAACGCGACATGCCAGACTGCCAGATTGTCCATTACATGGATGATCTTCTGCTTGCAGCTCCGACAGGTTCCCAACTACAAGCCCTAGAAGCACGGGTGTCAGGCGCGCTCACGGGTGCAGGTTTCACGATCTCCCAAGAAAAGGTACAACGAGGGCCAGGGATAGAATTCCTGGGATATAAGTTTGGATCATCCACGGTTATCCCCGAGGGCCTGGAGATTAAACCTCATGTAACCAACCTGTGGGATGTTCAGAAATTGGTAGGAGCTATCCAGTGGGTCCGGGGAGCGCTGGGTATTCCACCACGATTAATGAAGCCCTTTTAGACCAGCTGAAGGGCTCAGGACCCACGGGAAAGGAGAGAGGTGGACCCCAGAGATGGACGCTGCCTGGCGAGAAATACTATCACTGTGCTCAACAGCAAGTTTTGTCCAGGTGGACACCGGGTATCCCCCTAGAGGGCGCTGTTACTCGCTGCCAGGATGGAGCCGTAGCTGTCATTGGTTCATGCACTAGGCTCCTGTCCACAACCTCTGCGCTGGCTGTTCTCGAGCACAGCCAGTGCGGGGCATTTACCCCATGGGTGGAGCTTCTCTCCCTGCTACTTAGTAAGGCAAGGACATCTGCATTTAGGGATTTTGGGAAAGGATTTGGATATAGTCCACCTGCCCAGGTTCTTCCGAGATTCACAGATCTTGCCTGACGAAATCCTCCTGGCCCTGCATGGGTTCGGAGGCAAGCTTAGGTATGCGGGTTCCCCTTCCGATTTCGAGCTGGCACGCCCGCTCCAGGTGTCACTCCGTCTTCGAGTTGTTGCTTCTCCCCTTGATGGTCCAACAGTATTTACGGATGCCTCTTCATCGACAGGTCAGGGGGCGGTGTCTGGAAGAACCAGACGGGTGACTGGGAAATTAGAACATTTCAAGATCACGGTGTCAGTGTTCAGACACTTGAGGCGCAGGCGGTAGCGATGGCACTGCTCCTCTGGCCAGACACCCCTTGCAATGTAGTCACTGACTCTGCTTTCATTGCAAAAATGTTACTACGAATGGGGCAGGAAGGACAACCCAGTACTTCGATTGCCTTCCTCTTGGAGGAAGCATTGACGGCAAGGACAGCGCCCGCTGCTGTTCTTCATGTGCGAAAGTCATTCAGACGTTCCGGGATTCTTTACACTGGCAATGCCCTCGCTGACCAACACGCGGGGCACAAGGTTCTTACGGTGAGGGGAGGCTAGAGACCTGCATTCTACGCTACACCTAGGGGCTCGAGCACTGTCAAGGACATGTTCTATTCCTATGGCGGTGGCCCGGGAGGTGGTGCAGGCATGCCCTCACTGTAATTCAGCCCCTGCGCTTAGTGCAGGAGTGAACCCTAGAGGAATTGCACCTCTCGACGTCTGGCAGACGGACTTCACGCTGGAGCCTCGTCTGGCGCCGAGGTCTTGGCTTGCGGTTACTGTTGATACCGCATCCACTGTCATTGTTGCTACCCAACATGGCCGCGGCGAATTCTTCTGCAGCACAACATCACTGGTCGGTGTGCGTCGCGACATTAGGCCCTACCGAGTCACATTGAGACAGACAATGGCTCTTGCTTCATCTCGCGCTCCACCAAGGAGTGGCTAGCGCGTTGGGGCATCACGCATAGTACAGGTATCCCTGGCAACTCGCAGGGCCAGGCTATTGTCGAAAGAGCGAATCGGCTCCTCAAGGAAAAGTTGCGTGTCCTTGGGGAGGGGGGAAAATTACAGGGGAAAGATTCCAGTGAGGCCAACAGGGAGAGTTGCTGGCTCGTGCGTTGTATGCATTAAACCATTTTGAACGGGGGGAGAATCACCGCACCCCTATGCAAAAGCACTGGCAACCGAGGATTATTGAAGAAGGACCACCGGTGAAGATTAAGATCGACAATGGGTTATGGGAATCAGGGTGGTCTATTTTAGTTTGGGGTAGAGGCTACGCGGCGGTCAAAAGAAAGAGTCGGGAAACATTATATGGGGTTCCATCGAGGAAAGTTAAGCCAGAGTTTGGCCTCAAGTAACGAGAACTGAGCGTTTCTGTTGCAGCGGCGTGCTACTGGGGAAGCCGAAGACCCCGACACCGGAGAAGCGGAAAAAAAAAAAAAACACTTATATGGGTGCGTGGACCACCGAAGACAAGCCAGGACACGGACCCGGCAACACAGCCGTTACTGCCCACAACCGAGAAAATTTGGTTCTATCTCTGCTATGTGTCTATGTTCTTTGCCAGGGGGTGGCACGGCTATTGACTTCTTGCTTTTAGCTCAAAGCCACGGATGTGAGGATGTCGAAGGGTTCTGTTGCTTCAACTTAAGTGATCACAGCGCATCGATCCATAAACAACTACAGTGGATGCAAGGCCACACACAGAAGATCAAGATGCAGGCCGATCCCTTCGGTGAATGGTTGGAGGGTCTGTTTGGGGAATTAGAGCCATGGCTAAAACAAATGGCTTAAAACGCTTATCGTAGTTTAGCAATATTCTTGGCTATTATGCTCTGTCTTCCATGCTTTGTTCAGCTTCTTAAGGCATGCTTAAGAACTTCATAGAGAAATCTCACGTCAGCAGTACGCGTATCAGCGCATTCAGGAGCAATTATAGACGCACTTAGGAATAGAAATAGAGTTAGGATTTGCGTTCGCGTTGTTACGGGTCAGCTTTCTGTGGCATGGGGAGGGGGAGATGTTGTAATAGGCGTGATCGGGGTCTCGGGATGTAACGTGTCAGGGCTCCTCCCCATGTGTTAGGTACGTGCCACGTGTACCATCCAGTGGCGTACACGAAGGGTTAAAAGATATATAAGTGCTTGTTAGAACTTAATAAACGCCATTTTGCCGCTCATCATATTGGTGTCACCTCGGTATTTGGCCAAGCCGCAGGCTCCCCTAAGCAACGAACATCACGGTTGCCTGCGAAAGGCAACAGCTCCGCTCGGCAGCCGGTAACGTTCTGAGTGCAAAAACACAGTGAGCTGATGGAACTCCGTGTGAAGCTCATCCAACATCCAAACGTGCTTTGAACACCTCCATGGTCGGTGACTCCACCACCTCTCTGGGCAGCCCATTCCAGTGCCTGACCACTCTTTCAGAGAAGTAGGATTTCCTAACATCCATCCTGAACCTTCCCTGGTGCTGCTCTGGACACGCTCCAGGGCCTCCATGTCTTTCTTACAGCGAGGGGCCCAAAACTGGACACAGTACTCGAGGTGCGGCCTCACCAGTGCTGAGTACGGGGGGACAATTCCTTCCCTGTTCCTGCTGGCCACACTATTTGTGATACAAGCCAGGATGCCATTGGCCTTCTTGGCTACCTGGGCACACTGCTGGCTCATGTTCAGTCTAGCGTCAATCAACACCCCCAGGTCCATTTCCTCTACACAGTCTTCCAGCCACTCTGCCCCAAGCCTGTAGCGTTGCCTGGGGTTATTGTAACCAAAGTGCAGGACCCGGCATTTGGTCTTGTTGAATCCCATCCCATTGGCTTCAGCCCAGCTATCCAACCTATCCAGATCCCTCTGTAAGGCCTCGCTACCCTCAGGCAGATCAACACTTCCAGCTAGCTTGGTATCACCTGCAAACTTACTGAGGGTGCACTCAATACCCTCATCAAGGTCATCAATAAAGATATTAAAGAGGACAGGCCCCAGCACTGACCCCTGGGGAACCCCACTCGTGTCCGGTCGCCAGCTGGATTTAACTCCGTTCACTACCAGTCTCTGGGCCCGGCCCTCCAGCCAGTTCCTTACCCAGCAAAGAATGTATCTGTCCAAGCCACGATCTGCCAGCTTCTGGAGGAGAATACTGTGAGAGACAGTGTCAAAGGCTTTGCTGAAGTCTAGGTAGACCACATCAACAGCCTTTCCCTCATCCACCAGACGGGATGCTGTCCTTGCACTGCAAGCATGCCCTTGCCTGGCCTTTCCTTTTCCTGGCCTTTTCCTTGCCTGGCTTGGCCTTGCATTGCCTTGCCTGGCTTTGCCTTGCCAGACTGGCCTTCCCTTGCCTTGCCTGGCCATGCCTTGCCTTGCCTTGCCTTCCGTGGCCTTGCCTTGCCTGGCCATGCCTTGCCTTGCCTTGCCTTCCGTGGCCTTGCCTTGCCTGGCCATGCCTTGCCTTGCCTTGCCTTCCGTGGCCTTGCCTTGCCTGGCCATGCCTGGCCTTGCCTTGCCTTTCGTGGCCTTGCCTTGCCTGGCCATGCATTGCCTTGCCTTGCCTTGCTTGGCCTGACCTGGCCTTGAATTGCCTGGCCTAACCTTGCCTGGCCTGGCCTGGTCTTGCCATTCCTGCCCTTGCTTTGTCTAGCCTTGCCTGTCCTCATCTGGTCTGCGCTGGCATGGCCTTGCCTGGCATTGCATTGCCTGGCATTGCTCTGCCTGGCCTTTTCTTGCCACGCCTTTCCTAGCCTTTCCTTGCTTGGCCTTGACAGGCCTGGCCTTGTCTGGCCTTGCATTGTCTGGCCTCACCTTGCCTGGCCAGGCCTGGCTTGGCCTAGCCTGGCCTTGCCTGGCCTATCCTTGCCTTGCCTGGCGTTGTCTGGCCTGGCTCGGCCTTGCCTGGCCTTGCCGTGTCTTGCCTTGTCATGCCTGTCCTTGATGTGCTTTGCCTTGCTTTGCCTAGCTTGTCCTGTCCTGGCCTTCCCTGGCCTATCCTTGCCTTGCCTGGCCTGGACTTGCCTAGCTTTCCCTGGCCTGGCCTAGCCTTGTTTTGTCTGGTCTGGCCTGGCTTGGCCTTGTCTGGCCTGGCCTTGTCTGATCTTGCCTGGCCTGGACTTAGTTGGCCTTGCCTTTCTGAGCCGGGCCTTTTCGTGGCCTGGCATGACCTGGCCTTGCCTTGTCTTGCCTAGCCTTTCTTTTCTGTGCCTGTTTTTTTCTGGCCTTACCTGTCCTTGCCTGGCCTGACCTTGCCTGCCCTGGCCTGGCCTTACCTTGCCTTGTGCTTCCTTGCCTTGCCTGTCCTGGCCTTACCTTGCCTTGCCCTGCCTTGCCTGGCATTGCCTGTCCTAGCCTGGCCTATCCTTGCTTGGACTTGCCTTGCCTTGCCTGGCCTGCCGTTGCCTGTCTTGGCCTTGCCTGTCCTGGACTTGCCTTGCCTTGCCTTGTGTTTCCTGGCCTTGCCTTGCCTTGTCTTTTTTTGCCTTGCCTTGCCTTGCCTGGCCTTGTCTTGCCTTGCCTGGCCTTGTCTTGTTTTGCCTTGCATTGCCTTTCCTTGCCTGGCCTGGTCTGGCCTATCCTTCCCTTGCCTGGTCTGGACTGCACTAACCAGTCCTGGTGTTGCCTTGCATTATCTTGCATGCCCAGGTCTGGCCTGGCATGGTCTAGCCTGGCCTTCCCTTTTTTTTTTTTTTTTTTTTGCCTTTCCTGGCCTGGCATTGCCTGTCATGGCCTTTCCTGGCCTGGCATTCCCTAGCCTTGCCTGGCCTGACCTTGACTGCCCTGGCCTGGCCTTACCTTGCCTTGTGCTTCCTTGCCTTGCCTGTCCTGGCCTTACCTTGCCTTGCCCTGCCTTGCCTGGCATTGCCTGTCCTAGCCTGGCCTATCCTTGCTTGGACTTTCCTTGCCTTGCCTGGCCTGCCGTTGCCTGTCTTGGCCTTGCCTGTCCTGGACTTGCCTTGCCTTTTTTTGCCTGGCCTGGCCAGGCCTATCCTAGGTTAGCCTGGCCTTTCCTAACCTCTCCTGGCCTGCCATTGCCTTGTTTGGCCTTGCCTTGCCTGGCCTGTCTGGGCACAGCCTTACTTTGTCTGGCCAGGCCTTGCCTGGCCTAGTTTTGTCTGGCCTGGCCTGGCCTGGCCTCGCCTGCCCTCGTGTCACCTAGACTCTCCTGGCCGTGCGTGTACTGGCCTGACCTTGCATGGACTGGCCTTGCCTTGCCTGGCCTGTCCGGGCATGGCCTTACTTTGTCTGGCCAGGCCTTGCCTGGCCTGGTCTATCCTAGCCTAGCATGATCTTTCCTAATCTCTCCTGGCCTGCCATAGCCTATCCGGGCCTTGCCTTACCTGGCCTGTCTGGGCATGGCCTTACTTTTTCTGGCCAGGCCTTTCCTGGCCTAGTTTTGCCTGGCCTGGCCTGGCCTGTTCTGTCCTGTCCTGTCCTTGCCTGTCTTCGTGTCACCTGGCCTCTCCCGGCCGTTCGTGTACTGGCCTGACCTTGCGTGGCCTGGCCTTGCCTTGCCTCGCCTTGTCTAGCCTGCTCTGCCCTGGCCTGGTCTCTTCTCGTCTCACCTGGCCTGCCCTGCTCTGGCCTGCCCTCCGTGGCCTGGCCTGGACTTGCCTTGCCTTTCCATGCCTCTCCCTCTCCCTCTCCCTCTCCCTCTCCCTATCCCTTTCCCTTTCTGTTTCCCTCCTTGCCTTGCCTTGCCTTGCCTTGCCTTGCCTTGCCTTGCCTTGCCTTGCCTGGCCTGGCCTGGCCTTGCCTGGCCTCGCCTGGCCTGGTGTTTCCTGGCCTGGCCTTGCCTTGCCTTGCCTTCCTTCACCTGGCCTTTTCTTGTCTCGCCTGGACTCGCCTCGCCTTGCCTGGTCTGGCATCACCTAGCCTCATCTGACCTTTGCTTACCTCGCCTAAACTTGCCTGGCCTTTCCTCTCCATGCCTTACCTGGCCTGGCCATGCCTTGCTTTGCCTGGCCTTTCCTGACCTGGTTGGGCTGTCCTGGCCTGTCCTGGCCTCGCCTCATCTGGTCTGGCCTTTCCTGGCCTTGCCTTGCCTTGCCTTGTGTTCCCTGGCCTTTCCTGGCCTTGCCTCTCCTGGCCTGGACTTTCATGGCCTGGCCTTGCCTTGCCTTGCATGGCCTTTAATGGCCTGGCCTTGCCTTGCCTTGCGTGGCCTTGCCTTGCCTTACCTTGCCCGGACTGGCCTGGCCTTGCCTGGCCTTCGTAAGCTTGGACTGGTTTGTCATTGCCTTGCCTTGCCTTGCTTGGCATTGCCTTGACTTGCGTGGCCGGGCCTTGCCTTGATTGTGTTGGTCGTGCCTAGCCTTGCATTGCCTGGCCTGCCGTGGCCTGGCCTATCCTTGCCATGCCTGGCCTAAACTGCACTGAACTGGCCTGGCCTTGCCTTGCCTTGTATGGCCTGTCAACTATTGATTATGTATTAGTTTGACCTATATCTATAGCACGACTTCTTCGGACAGTGTGCAAGTTAGGTGGAACGATCCCCCTTGCACCAGGGTGTACGCGCGTCACCAATAGACACATACCTGCTCTATATCCTTCCTGGCTATAGGGTCTGATTTCCGCACGTCAAGAGCTGCTTGTGTCCTGGGAGGAGAGCGAGCCGTTCCCTGTGTCTGTCAGAGGAGTGAAGGTGCCAAAATGCCGGCCCAGCTGGGCAGGTGGGTGCAGCAGGGCCCAGAACGCAGGGAGGGGAAGCCAGAAGCACTGCGTGCTGCCGGGCTTCCTCCAGCTGGGTGGCACAACGTCCCCTTCCGTGGGCACAGCCCTGCTCCTGCTCTGGGCAGAGCCAAATGGGGCTAAAAGGATCCCAGCAGAGCATGTCCCAGCGCTGGGCTGTGATAACCACCATCTGATCTCTCCCTTAGGCAACACGCTGCCAAAGAGAGGGGAAGGAGAACTCCCGTCCTGCTTCTAGTAGTCCTTTCTGGTGAGTGTTCCCCACCCAGGGCCGTCCCAGCAGAGCCGGGGAGCGGGACTGTCCCACACAGCGTGTCCCTGCTGGGTCTGGAAGAGGAAAATGGGACTGCGGGGCTCAGAGCAGTCTGAGCAAACTAACTGTCTCTCCCGACTGATGGCCCCCTACAGCTGGAGCCTTTCTCTGGATATTGGCAGCTTGGAAAAATGACGTCCTGCAGGTCAGTGCTGTGGTGTGCGGCAGAGGCCAAAGCTCTGCCCTTCTGCCTCCGCGGGGACGGGGGAGTTTGGCCATGGGCTCATCACTGCTGAGACAGAGGGTGGGCCCTTGAGCCGGGCTGGGGGTCGCCTTGGCAGCAGGATGGGCTTCGGTGTGGGAGCATCTTCCCAGTGCCCACCACAGAGCTCGGGCTGAAGGCGGCGGCGCGTGGGAAGAAGGGGCCTTCAACCCATCAGTGGCACTGTGGAGCCTGGAGGGGATGGGAAAGCAAACAAAGAAGCAGCAGATGCTCTGCAGGACTGCAGGAGGGCTTAAGAGCCCAACTTTGGGCAGCGGTTCTCTGCAAAGCTGCTGGGAAGCAGCAGGACATTCTGCCAGCAGTTCCCTGGGAAGCTCCTTTGGATGCCGTGCTCCTGGTGCTTCCTCCCATCGAATGCCTTTCTCTTCCAGCTGGTGTCAGCAGGACCTGTGCATGAGCTCCCGTGTCTGGGCTAAGAACACTTCCTTGCCACGCAGATGGCTCTGTGGTGTGGCCTCAGCCGGCTGTGCGCTCTTTGCACGCCTTTGCCTTGTGCCCAGGGCTCCAGCCTTTCCCGTCTGGACAGTGTAAGGCAGCCCTTGCCAAAGCAAAGGAATGAAAGGGGTGGAGGGGATAAGGAAGGGCACAACCCCCAGAATCCTTCACCTCATGGCACTGGAGCTCTGACCTGCGGGGTGGGCAGCGCTGAACAAGACTTGCTTTGCCTTTGCCTTCAGGAACTCACCGGTTTGCCTGGAGGGGAAGAGGCAGGAGCTGAAAATGACAATTATTCGGCTCTCAAATAATAATAGAATAACAGATACTGCTGTATCTCCATTCCCTATTTGTTGCCAGGAAATTGTGCAGCTGCCAAGAGATGCAGTCGAGGAGGTGGTGGAACGCTCCACCTGGATGCCCAGTTGGACTCTAAAAACCATGGGTATGTAGGCAGACAGCTTCACTACCCTCACCTTTGCCTCTGGCACTCCTCAAAGCCTGCCAAGCTGTGCTTTCTGTCAGAGTTTTCTCATAGAGCTTTAGGATGGCTGAGGTCTGAACGGACATTACAGACCATCCCAGTCCAACTCCCTGCCGTTGGATGACAGGGCTGCCACCCTTTCCATCACGCTGCTCAGGGCCCCATCCAACCCGGTCTCCAACGCCTCGAGGAATGGGGAATCCATGGCTTCTCTGGGCAGCACATTGCAGAGGGTCAAGAATTTCCTCCTGACGTCCCATCTAAATCTCCCCTCTCTGACAATGGAAAAAGCCTTCACCTGTGCTCCCAGGGCTGACTGGCTCCTTTCCCCCGGCGCTCAATCAGCGGTCAGAGAGGGAAGATACGGCACAGAAGTCACGGGATCTGGATCACACTCTCTCTGACAGCCAGGCAGAGGGGTAGGTGTGCTTCCAAGCCGTGTGCCTTCATTCAAGTAGGCCTTTCAGTTTCAGAAACTTTCTCTCTCTTATTTTATTTGATTTATTACCCTTACTTTCAATTGGATTGTATTATATTGCGTTATCTTGCATTCTGATACCATAGTTAGTAAAGTAAGTTTTCCTCCTTAGATCGTTGCCGCTGCTCCGTTCTTTTTCCCTCTCTGAGCCCAGCTCCCGTTCCCCTGCCCCTTTCCCTTTCCCCATTCCCATTGTTGCGAGCCAGGGCACCCACAAACCCACTGCCCCCCTGTCACGGGCGTAGATTGATGTAGATTGATCTAGATAACTCTGTGACAGTCACGTTGGAAAGATAATCCTAGAGAAGTGGAAGTGATCTCCGAGACTGCGAGGCATGGCTATTGTGACCTTCATAGATTAGATTATAGTCTGGACAGTCTGCTGAACTCTGCATTCTGTACCGAATGGGTTTTTTGCTTTTTTTTTTTTTTTTTTTTTCCCTCCCTTTTAGCAGCTACCAGCTATGAGTCTGTTCTTTATTGTAGGAGTGCTGTGTAAGGGATTAAAAGCCACCCTGTTCTTTGCCAATTATTGGCCTATAGTTAACATCTTGCTGTGGAATTGTGTTCATATATAGCCAAATCAGGGCCCTGATGGAGACACCTGCCTGGTACTTTTATGCAGTGTGGTGTGGAGAGATTTATTGATGACTGGCTGACTGAGAAAAGCCATGCAGACACTGTGCAGCTGGTTAAGCAACCTTGTTACGCGCAAGGTCAGGTATGAGAACTAGGAACAAAACAGGATGCCGATGGAGAAAGCCGGCAACAGTGTTTTGCGAAGTCTGTAAGGGAGTGTTTGCTGAGAGATAACCACAGAGCACAAAGATAGGCGTAGTTGACACTGACTAGCGAGCCAATCCTGAGCTCCACTTCAGCAATATGTATGAGCCTATTATCCACACTATAAATGTACACGCAGCTGAAACAATAAACGAGATTTGCTGATCATCTACTATGGTTGTCGCATTTCTCCTGCTGATTTCCTACAATGTGGTATGATTTGATCTAAAGAGGTACGACTTACGTGGGGCTTGGCTTGTGCCTACCACACTCTATATAATACTGTTCTGGAGAGAGAGTTTCCGAGCTGAGGTTCAAGCCAAAGGGGGAAATCTCCAAGTCGAGTCTGATCAATCACAGGAGACACCAGTAACAGTGTCAGCTGCCCCTGTGTAAGGCAAGAAGGGGACGCAGGTGTCCTCGCTTCTAGAACGGCTAAAAGAAGCAGAGGAGGAGGTAGAGGAGGGTCCAGGCGAGGGGCCCTCCTCAGAGCCACCATCGTCAAGAAAGGCAACCGGAAAAATTAAGAGACATGGAAAGGAGAGTGATGAAGACGGAGTCTCTATTACCACTGTTCGTCGGCCTCTGAAGGATGACTGAAATCCAAGGCTCAAGGAAGGAGCTGACATGGCGCTCGAACAAAACTCTTGTCACCTGGTTGCTTCGCTGTTGGCATGGCAGGGCCAGTAGCTTGTCTCCAGATGGTAACGAAGCCCGCCAACTAGGAGACATTGCCAGAGAGAAATCTAATGGCAGAGGGATTAGATGATGTTTGGATGGAGCTGCAACCCTCTGGAAACCAATGTGAATAGCTGTGAGGGAAAGGTATCCCTACAAAGATAGTCTGAAGCCTGTAATGAAAACGTGGGATACAATTGCAAAAGGTATCCAGTATTTGAGGGAAATAGCCGTGGTGGAAATGTTGTATGACCCTAATTTTGTTCCTAACGATCCACGCCAAGACCACGATCCTGAGAGAGTGCGGACAATGCCTGATATATGGCGGAATCTCACCAGAACAGCACCAGAAAGATACGCCCCCACACCAGCAGCAATGTTTGACAGATACGAGGACCAACAGAACAGGCCCCCAGTTTTGGAATTAATTCTTACACTTCAAAACTAGGAACAACATCTACCCCCAACTCACGCTTCCATTTCAGCCGTCTCACAAGTAGCAGACAGACTGGATGAAGTGCAAGAGCAGGTGTCTCTATTGATTCATCGTGACAAAGCCTGTAGTAGTATCAGAAATGGGTGATGAAGATCAGGATAAGCAAAGGGGCCTAATGAAGGGACTGATCAAACTAATGGAAATCCAATTAATGAAAGCTGATGGACCTTCCTCCTCACCTGTATCATCAAAAATCTCAGCTACTGAAGGCAAATGCTTTCCTGCTCAAGCAAGGAACGCTAGTAAGATCACATCGTGGATGGCCTTGTGGCATTACCTCCGTGACCGTGGAGAAGACATGAGGAAATGCACTCTAATGCCCTCGAGTCATGAAGGGACAGAATCAATCCATATTTGTGGAGTGAGTGGGGGCTCTCAAGAATTGACTGCGTTGGAGGCCAAAATACGCCTCCCTGGTACAGACTGGCAAAAACACCCTATTGTGACTGGCCCAGGGGCTCCATGCATGCTTGATATCGATTGCCTCAGAAGGGGGCATTTCAAGGATCCTAAGGGGTATCGATGGGCCTTTGGAATAGCTGCTGGAGATACAGACGACATGAAGCAGCCGTCTCTTCTTCCTGGCCTGTCAGAAGATCCATCTGTTGTGGGGCTGCTGCACGTAAAAGAGCAGCAGGTGCCGACTTGCCACAAAAACAGTGCACAGGCAGCAGTACTGCACCAACAGGGATTCCTCGCTCCCCATTCTGAAGTTGATTAGATAGAGAGTCAGGGAGCGATCAGCAGAACCCACTCACCTTTCAACCCACAACCCCATATGACCAGTGCATAAAGCCAGTGGAGAATGGAGGCTGACGGTAGACTACCGTGGCCTGAATGAAGTCACACCTCCACTGAGTGCTGCTGTGCCGAACATGCTAGAACTCCAGTAGGAACTGGAGTCAAAAGCAGCCAAGTGCTATGCCACCACTGACATTGCTACTGCCTTCTTTTCCATTCCTCTGGCCACAGAATGCAGGCCGCAGTTTGCCTTCACCTGGAGGGGCGTTCAGTATACCTGGAACCGTTTGCCCCAGGGATGGAAACACAGCCCAACCGTTTGCCATGGGTTGATCCAAACCGTATTGGAACAGGGCGGCGCTCCCGAGCACCTGCAGTACACTGATGATATTGCTGTGTGGGGCGATACCGCAGAGAATGTTTTTGAGAAAGGAGAGCAAATAATCCAAATTCTTCTGCAAGCTGGTTTTGCTATTGAGCGATTCAGCAGTGCCCCCAAAGAGTTTGCTGTCTCAGGAAGTTTCTGCCCGCTGCTTCTTCTGGAGGGCCCCGAGGAAAAGCTCTGCCATAGAGCCCCATAAGACCCCAGAGAGCCCCCAGAGAGCCCCGTAGCCGCCCAACAGAGCTCCGTAACCGCACCGTAGAACCCCACAGACACCCCATAGGACCCTATAGAGCGCATCCCACAGAGCCCAGTACTACCCCATAAGATCCCATAGAGCTGCACAGGAGCTCATAGGGCACCCATAGAACTCATAGTTCCCCACAGACACCCAACAGAGCCCATAACCATTCCATTGGGCCCCACAACACCCCATACTGTCGGGAGCTCCCAGAGAGCTGCGGTGGGCTGCTGCAAAGTGCAGCATCCTGCCCAAAGGCATGGAGATGGCACAGTTACACGTCTCCGGAGGCCTCTGCTGCCCTTCGTGGCCGAGCAGCTGGGAGCAATTGCTCCACATGCCCTGGCTCAGGGTCAGCCTCCTTTGTGCTCGAATCCTGCCAGAGCTGAGGGAGTGGATGAGGACGACGGTGATGAATAAAAGGCTAATCCGTTAGGTTGTTAGGAGTAGCTGAGCATGAACAATGGGAACGATATGGGGCTGTTATTAGTGAGGGGGTGATTGGGGTGAAGAATACCTGTGGAACAGTGTACTGAAATCAATTGTAATATGCAGGTGTTCCCTCTATAAAGAGGGATGTTCACCTGCTATCCGTGTGCAGGACTGGAAAGGAGTTATCCCCCCAGCATCGGGCCGGCTGAATAAATCGTACCGGCTGAACAACTACTGCGTGGTTATAGGGTTTGTTCTGCAAGTCAGTTTTGGCGAGCCAGGCAGGAAAACTCTTTGCTGGACCTGCAGGGCTGGTCAGACCAGGGGACGCTTCTGGTGCGCCCTGAAAACAATTTCTTTTGGAGGAGACTCCCCAGGCCGACACATCCACTGCCGGGCAGGGAAAGAGCTCCGGCAGCAGACCAGGTATGTTACAGGTACAGGGCCCCATAAGACGTGAGGAGACGTCCTACGCAGGGTTGAAGGAGCGAGAGTGCTCCCCCCGAGGGTGGATCCACAGGTAACGGTTGGGTGATCGCGATGGCTGGGGGAGTACAGCCCTCGGGAGGGGGGTCCCACTTAGGGGGGGTATCCCGAAAATCCTGAGAACCTCACAGGTAAAGCGCGCAAGGTATCCCGAGAGAGAGACCACAGCGCGCTCGGGAACGTGAGCTGTGTGAGCTTTGGAAAGATGGAAGCTAAACAGTGTGTCGGATCCATGGTTTCGTTCTCCTGCGAGGGAGACGGCTGCAAACTGTTACTGAAGAGCTTAAAGTGACTGGTCAGACAGGGTGGGCAAATGCCAGAACCGATTTTCATTCTTTTCCTGATAGGAACTGTGTCATTGTTCTTATCTTTGTAACTGTTAAGTGCGTCTGTAATAAAAGTATTAAATATTGCTTGTGGAATTCCATTTGTAACACAAGTGCTACTGTTGCTGGGGACATTGGTTCTGGCTCTTGTCCTGGGAATTCGGTCTTCCCGTGCCCTGGGCAAGTGGGCAGACTCCATTACCCAGCAACGGATACTTCATAAGCGGCTGCTATAAGGGAATGTTAAATACTGGACCCAAGGCGTGAGTGGTATCATCGTGTGATCTGAGAGTAATTGGACGCTTGTTACACCCTGAAAATAATTGCAACCCTGGATTCGTTGTCAGAAGCTTAAGCTGTAACGCCATCCAGGAATTACAGTGGAACGGAGGAAACCGGCATCTCTGTTGGGGTTGTGAGCTGAGGTATGAAGAGGAACACGTATCAGAGTTAACTGATCTACTGGCTATAAGTTGTGGAGCTTTGGGAACAAGAAAGAATCAAGAAGATTCAATATGGGGGGAGCGCAGAGAAAGGAGGCTCCCAGGCGAACCCACTTGGATGTATCTCGGCTCATTGGCGAGATATTGCCGGGGAGCCTGGGGGGACCGTGAGCAAGAAAACTTTAATCGAGCATTGTAATCAGTGGAGGTTGTTATACACGTTGGGAAGTGGTGAAAAATGGCCTGTCAATGGCACTTTGATTTACAATACCCTTCGGCAGCTCATGTTTCAGGAGAGGGAGGGTAAGTGGGAGGAAACCACCCATGCTGACATGTTCTTCACCCTCCGTCATCACCCTGAATGGCAGCGGGATTGGGGTATGCTGCTGTTCCACGTGTAGCAGAAGGACAGCAAAGCAAAAGGAGCAGCAAAGCAAACCAAGTAAGGATCAAGGAAACAGAGGAAAGCGAAGCAATGGCAAAAGAGACGATCAACAACACAAAAGCTGATGAAACAACAGCCTGGAGGCTTCGACTCGCGGCCACCCAGAGCACGTCTGGAGCCTTTATGCTGTCACAGTGCGCTTCCGTGACGACAAAGGGCCCTCCCCAAGGACAGCTGGCAGCTGGGTCCAGGCACCTCAGCTGTGAGCTGCGCTCAGAGCAGCCGCTCGCCATGCCCTGGGCCTCAGAGCAGCCCCGGCAGCAGACAAGCTCAGCCTCATCCCGTTCGGGGTTCTGGTGAAGTATGACCGGGGAGTGGGATTGCTGAGAGCTGAGAGTTCCCCTTTTGGGCTAGGCTTTAGGGGGAAGGCTTCCCAGCTGGGCTTGCGCTCAAGGCTTACGTGTCAAGCGTTCTGCGTTTGGGGCAGCTCTCAGGGTTACCCTTTTAAAAGGGGTAGGGGGAAGCATTCAGGCTACCGCCTTTGGGTTTACGGCTTCTCACCGGGGTTACGCTGCAGTGTCAGCAGTTTGGGTTAAGGGTTATGCCGTTACGGAAGGGTAAAGGGCTCCATGCTGGATTAAGGGATAAGAGCTACGGGGTACCCTTCTCAGATTTGGTTTCGTGGTTGCCCTTTTGGATTACAATTACGAGTTAAGGGTTTCCCATTTGAGGGCAGGCTTTAGGATGAAGGGATACCCTTTGGCATCAGGCTTCAGATTTACCTTTTCTGGCTGTGCTGAATGGTGAGCATTTTGTGTTAGCGATAAGTGTGAAGGGTTACCCATCAGTGTGACGTATAAGAGTTCCCATAGTCGTAGAGAGTTGTAGGAATATACATAGAAAAAGAAAACAATGGCTATGGATTTACAATGATGGCTATGGATTTACAATGATGGCTATGGATTTACAATGATGGCTATGGATTTACAATGATGGCTATGGATTTACAATGATGGCTATGGATTTACAATGATGGCTATGGATTTACAATGATGGCTATGGATTTACAATGATGGCTATGGATTTACAATGATGGCTATGGATTTACAATGATGGCTATGGATTTACAATGATGGCTATGGATTTACAATGATGGCTATGGATTTACAATGATGGCTATGGATTTACAATGATGGCTATGGATTTACAATGATGGCTATGGATTTACAATGATGGCTATGGATTTACAATGATGGCTATGGATTTACAATGATGGCTATGGATTTACAATGATGGCTATGGATTTACAATGATGGCTATGGATTTACAATGATGGCTATGGATTTACAATGATGGCTATGGATTTACAATGATGGCTATGGATTTACAATGATGGCTATGGATTTACAATGATGGCTATGGATTTACAATGATGGCTATGGATTTACAATGATGGCTATGGATTTACAATGATGGCTATGGATTTACAATGATGGCTATGGATTTACAATGATGGCTATGGATTTACAATGATGGCTATGGATTTACAATGATGGCTATGGATTTACAATGATGGCTATGGATTTACAATGATGGCTATGGATTTACAATGATGGCTATGGATTTACAATGATGGCTATGGATTTACAATGATGGCTATGGATTTACAATGATGGCTATGGATTTACAATGATGGCTATGGATTTACAATGATGGCTATGGATTTACAATGATGGCTATGGATTTACAATGATGGCTATGGATTTACAATGATGGCTATGGATTTACAATGATGGCTATGGATTTACAATGATGGCTATGGATTTACAATGATGGCTATGGATTTACAATGATGGCTATGGATTTACAATGATGGCTATGGATTTACAATGATGGCTATGGATTTACAATGATGGCTATGGATTTACAATGATGGCTATGGATTTACAATGATGGCTATGGATTTACAATGATGGCTATGGATTTACAATGATGGCTATGGATTTACAATGATGGCTATGGATTTACAATGATGGCTATGGATTTACAATGATGGCTATGGATTTACAATGATGGCTATGGATTTACAATGATGGCTATGGATTTACAATGATGGCTATGGATTTACAATGATGGCTATGGATTTACAATGATGGCTATGGATTTACAATGATGGCTATGGATTTACAATGATGGCTATGGATTTACAATGATGGCTATGGATTTACAATGATGGCTATGGATTTACAATGATGGCTATGGATTTACAATGATGGCTATGGATTTACAATGATGGCTATGGATTTACAATGATGGCTATGGATTTACAATGATGGC
This sequence comes from Gallus gallus, assembly GCF_016699485.2. Lineage (NCBI taxonomy): Eukaryota > Metazoa > Chordata > Aves > Galliformes > Phasianidae > Gallus > Gallus gallus. The sequence continues at coordinate 410,141 of NW_024095996.1, read as the reverse complement.
TATGGATTTACAATGATGGCTATGGATTTACAATGATGGCTATGGATTTACAATGATGGCTATGGATTTACAATGATGGCTATGGATTTACAATGATGGCTATGGATTTACAATGATGGCTATGGATTTACAATGATGGCTATGGATTTACAATGATGGCTATGGATTTACAATGATGGCTATGGATTTACAATGATGGCTATGGATTTACAATGATGGCTATGGATTTACAATGATGGCTATGGATTTACAATGATGGCTATGGATTTACAATGATGGCTATGGATTTACAATGATGGCTATGGATTTACAATGATGGCTATGGATTTACAATGATGGCTATGGATTTACAATGATGGCTATGGATTTACAATGATGGCTATGGATTTACAATGATGGCTATGGATTTACAATGATGGCTATGGATTTACAATGATGGCTATGGATTTACAATGATGGCTATGGATTTACAATGATGGCTATGGATTTACAATGATGGCTATGGATTTACAATGATGGCTATGGATTTACAATGATGGCTATGGATTTACAATGATGGCTATGGATTTACAATGATGGCTATGGATTTACAATGATGGCTATGGATTTACAATGATGGCTATGGATTTACAATGATGGCTATGGATTTACAATGATGGCTATGGATTTACAATGATGGCTATGGATTTACAATGATGGCTATGGATTTACAATGATGGCTATGGATTTACAATGATGGCTATGGATTTACAATGATGGCTATGGATTTACAATGATGGCTATGGATTTACAATGATGGCTATGGATTTACAATGATGGCTATGGATTTACAATGATGGCTATGGATTTACAATGATGGCTATGGATTTACAATGATGGCTATGGATTTACAATGATGGCTATGGATTTACAATGATGGCTATGGATTTACAATGATGGCTATGGATTTACAATGATGGCTATGGATTTACAATGATGGCTATGGATTTACAATGATGGCTATGGATTTACAATGATGGCTATGGATTTACAATGATGGCTATGGATTTACAATGATGGCTATGGATTTACAATGATGGCTATGGATTTACAATGATGGCTATGGATTTACAATGATGGCTATGGATTTACAATGATGGCTATGGATTTACAATGATGGCTATGGATTTACAATGATGGCTATGGATTTACAATGATGGCTATGGATTTACAATGATGGCTATGGATTTACAATGATGGCTATGGATTTACAATGATGGCTATGGATTTACAATGATGGCTATGGATTTACAATGATGGCTATGGATTTACAATGATGGCTATGGATTTACAATGATGGCTAGTGGATTTACAATGATGGCTATGGATTTACAATGATGGCTATGGATTTACAATGATGGCTATGGATTTACAATGATGGCTATGGATTTACAATGATGGCTATGGATTTACAATGATGGCTATGGATTTACAATGATGGCTATGGATTTACAATGATGGCTATGGATTTACAATGATGGCTATGGATTTACAATGATGGCTATGGATTTACAATGATGGCTATGGATTTACAATGATGGCTATGGATTTACAATGATGGCTATGGATTTACAATGATGGCTATGGATTTACAATGATGGCTATGGATTTACAATGATGGCTATGGATTTACAATGATGGCTATGGATTTACAATGATGGCTATGGATTTACAATGATGGCTATGGATTTACAATGATGGCTATGGATTTACAATGATGGCTATGGATTTACAATGATGGCTATGGATTTACAATGATGGCTATGGATTTACAATGATGGCTATGGATTTACAATGATGGCTATGGATTTACAATGATGGCTATGGATTTACAATGATGGCTATGGATTTACAATGATGGCTATGGATTTACAATGATGGCTATGGATTTACAATGATGGCTATGGATTTACAATGATGGCTATGGATTTACAATGATGGCTATGGATTTACAATGATGGCTATGGATTTACAATGATGGCTATGGATTTACAATGATGGCTATGGATTTACAATGATGGCTATGGATTTACAATGATGGCTATGGATTTACAATGATGGCTATGGATTTACAATGATGGCTATGGATTTACAATGATGGCTATGGATTTACAATGATGGCTATGGATTTACAATGATGGCTATGGATTTACAATGATGGCTATGGATTTACAATGATGGCTATGGATTTACAATGATGGCTATGGATTTACAATGATGGCTATGGATTTACAATGATGGCTATGGATTTACAATGATGGCTATGGATTTACAATGATGGCTATGGATTTACAATGATGGCTATGGATTTACAATGATGGCTATGGATTTACAATGATGGCTATGGATTTACAATGATGGCTATGGATTTACAATGATGGCTATGGATTTACAATGATGGCTATGGATTTACAATGATGGCTATGGATTTACAATGATGGCTATGGATTTACAATGATGGCTATGGATTTACAATGATGGCTATGGATTTACAATGATGGCTATGGATTTACAATGATGGCTATGGATTTACAATGATGGCTATGGATTTACAATGATGGCTATGGATTTACAATGATGGCTATGGATTTACAATGATGGCTATGGATTTACAATGATGGCTATGGATTTACAATGATGGCTATGGATTTACAATGATGGCTATGGATTTACAATGATGGCTATGGATTTACAATGATGGCTATGGATTTACAATGATGGCTATGGATTTACAATGATGGCTATGGATTTACAATGATGGCTATGGATTTACAATGATGGCTATGGATTTACAATGATGGCTATGGATTTACAATGATGGCTATGGATTTACAATGATGGCTATGGATTTACAATGATGGCTATGGATTTACAATGATGGCTATGGATTTACAATGATGGCTATGGATTTACAATGATGGCTATGGATTTACAATGGCTATGGACTCAAAGAAATTCAATAAGAAAAAACTGCCTTCCAAAATTGTTCAAAGAAAAAAAATAATGACCATAAGGATACAAGCAAAGCCACGGAAAGAAAAGCAAACAAGCAAAGAAGAAAGGAAACCAAAGCAAAGCGAGAAAGCCATGAAGCCATGCAAAATGCAATGCAAAGGTATGAAAGGAAAACCAAAGAGCAAAGCAAAGCAACAGAAAAAACAAGAAGAAGAAAGAAAAGGGACTGAAAAGGAAAGGAAACTAACGATAAGTCATTCGATAGAAGAGAAAGGGGAAGGAAAAAAAGGAATGCAAAGAAATGAACTGGAAGGAAGAAAACCACATTAAGGAAATTAACAATGGAAAGCAAAGCAAAACGAGCAGTACAGAAATCTGAATTAGAATTAGAAGGCAGAGCAAAAGCAAAGCAAGTAAGGGCAAGGCTAGAGGAAGGAGACAGGCAAGGGGACAAGGATATGGGCAAGGAAAAGAAGGCAAAGAAGAATGCAATTACAAACAAATAGGAAACTGAAAGCAGAGCACAGAAAAAACCACTGGAAAAGAGGAGAAAATACAGAGAGACTTTTAGAACGGACAACAATAAGGAAAGGCGGCCCAAGGAAGAAAGGGAAAGCGAAAGGCGGCCGAAAGCACAGCAGGAACACACAGAGAACAGCACTGAGTTAAACAGTCAGAAAGAGAAATGGAAGCAAAAGATCAACAAAGTACATCCAAGTTAAAAACCAACTGAAAAAGTGGAAACACGAAAGCAACGGGAAGAAGAGAGAAGAAGCAGAGCAGGAAATAAAGCAAAGCAAAGAAAGCCAGAAAGCAACGCAAAGGAATGCGAAGCAAAGGTGAAAAGGAAGAACAGAAGAGCAAAGCAAAGCAAGGGCAAATAAAGAAAGCCACACTTCTGGCAGCTCGACCCACCTGGCACTTCATTTGTTGCTCTTCATCAGCCCGACTGCTGGGCACACGACATCTGCACGGCACACCTTTACAGCCACCTTCCTTATGGTTCAGCACACAGCTCAGCAGCCCAAAGAGGTTTACCCCTCCGCTGCCAGCTGTTTTCTTCCCACTGCTGGAACCACCCCAGAAGGCATTTGCCACCATCCGTGAGGCAGTGGAAAGAGAAAGCATTGGCCACCCCTCCCGTTCAGCAACACCTAAGGCCAGCGGGACAGCCTTTCCCTCTGCAAATGCCCTTCCTTCTCCTTTTCCTTCAGGGGCCTCTGCAACTCGTCCTGTGGGGCTCCACACGGCAGCTTTCCATCTGCGCCGCTTCCCCACAACA